>NW_022983537.1:737798-897613 GCF_010093885.1 Aplosporella prunicola CBS 121167
CCCCCTCCCCCTCGACAGATATAGCACAACGCACTCGTACGAACCCAACTACCGACCGGCTCACCGCCCTATCATCTCACACGATCGTGTGTGCTAGAGAGAGCAGCAACGTCGAGCGGCGGCAAATCGGCAGCATGCCGTGCGGCTGACTGTTGTTGGTGGTGATGGCCCAGGGCGGCGAAGGGCTACATCGAACCTTGCCCTGCAGCCACCACCACCTCTCTACTCACGGGTAGATAGGCTAGTCCTTCTCTGCACGCACGCACGCATCTGACCTCCCTCTCTTCCGCTTGCCGGCCAGTCAGCCAGTCCGTCAACTAAGGTGCCGGGCTCATCCACGCAGCCAGCGTGGACCTGATTACGCCCGATGTATGTACACAAGTCCGTGCCTAGGCGTGAGCGCGGTACGCGCGCCATCGGCAACTGTTTCGTACGCGGTAGCGGAGCGGAGAGGATGCAGGCGAGGAGCAGCGCTGCCATCTGACCCTCACGCGCACGCCTTCCCCGCAAACGAGCAGGCGTGCGTGACGAAGGCGTGCGTGCCAGCGCAGAGATGGAGGGGAACCCTGGAGGCTTGTGTGTACGTACATACATGCGTAGAGAGATACATATGGCGTGGCGTGGCGGCGCGCAGATAGAGTGGCAGGCTGGCAGCTTGGGATTGCCGGGGAGGTGGTGCGACGACTTGGGCAGGCGAACGGCGCATCTCAGATGGACGATCACCTACGAGCCGGGACGACCTTCGCAGCCTCCAGCCTCCAGGCCGCCCTACGCAGACCGGCAGACCGGCACGCGCTCTCGCGCATCTCATCAGTAGGTTCAAGACCCATGATGGCGACCCGCCCCACCCCAGCGGCAAGCAAACGGCCAGCCCACCAACCACCAGCCACGTCTCTGGGTGTCCTGAAACGCGCGCGCACGCAAACCCCCCGATGCGGACAGGCGAATGCAAGAATGCGGGCTAAACGGCGCGGAAAATATACATAGGTACATACATACTACGTAGGCATTAGGCGCTGTGGCGCGCCTGGGCTAATTTATCGCTTTCGCGTGCTGGCACGACTTAATTAGCCCGCTTGTTGGCGTATTTGCGGGGTACGGATGTGCTGGGCGCTTAGGCGGCTTGCTTGGATGGGGTGGCTGGCTGCATGGCTGCGTGCCCTGCGAGGCTGGGCTTGGGGCCGCTGCGACGAGGCCTCTGGGCCTGTCGTCCCTGTGGTAGTGGTTTGTGGTGAGGCATACACGATGGTGAAGGCTGTGCGAAGGCAAAGGAGGGCGCAGCAAAGCAGACGACGACGACGACGATGATGGTGAGGGAGAGGCATGATAAGAATCAGCAGTGCCGCCGCCGCCGCCGCTTCTCACATCATTTTTCGATTTTCTCCCATGGCTCGTCGTTAACGGTCGTGGTGGTGGTGCTGCTAGCGGTGCCGGCCCACGTCGAGCCAAAAATAACAGCGGGAAGGCGCAAGGGACCCTGCGCGGCTCCTGCCAACCCCGCCCTGAGATATTTTGAGTACACGCATACGCGCTTGCTTGCTGCAGCCAAACCATATTAATATGCCTATGCGGGAGCCTGCTGCTTGTCTGACTGCATCTTGACTTGACGTCGTCGACGAAGATTGCCTGCAGCTTGCTTGCTTTTCTGCTTCTGCTTCTTCCTCTCTTCCTCTCTTCTGCTTCTTCCTAGTCTTCTTCTACCTATTACCCAGTCTCTTTCTTCTCCTTCTGCTTCTGCCGTCGATTGAGTTGATCTCATCGCGCACACGAGAAAAAAAAGAATCCATCACGAAGAGACGACCTCACCGACTTATATCTCTTACCTACCTACTCTTACACCCTTGACCGTCGTCAACGCCATCATGCGCTTCTTCTCCGCGCTCGCCGTCCTGGCCCTCGCGCCGTCTTGCCTGCTCGCCCTCCCCACCGGCCAGCAGGAACGCCGTTGGAACGTCGACAGCGCCGACTCCAGCTCCGGCCTCGACTCGCTCCTCTCCAAGGTGTGGCAGGATGCCGCGACCTGCGACCTCAGCTCCGTTAGCATGCCGTTAGGTACGTTGACCTCCATCCCATCCCGTCTCCATCATTGTCATTGCCATCAACACCATCATCACTTAACAACAACAACACACTAACGCCCCCTCCCAGACCAAACCGCCACGCCCCTCCCCTCCCCCGCCTCAAACCTCACTCTCCGACACGTCGCTGTCGGCCGAGGCACGCAAAACTACACGTGCGCAGGGCTGCCCTCAACCTCCGAGCCGCAAGCGCTCGGCGCCAAAGCCACCCTCTTCAACGCGACGTGCACAGCGGCGCACTCACCCTCCCTCCTCGCCAGCACGCCAGGCATAGCTTTGCGGTACGCGGTCCCCTCCGCCCGCAGCGCGCTGGCCGCCTACGACGCCCTGCTCAGTGGGCACCACTTCTTCAGCGACGCGTCGTCGCCGGTGTTCGATCTCGACACGGCAGGGCACGCGTGGGGCGTCGCGCGGGTCAAGAAGGACAGCTCGACGGACGCGCCGGAGAGCGCGGGCTCCGACGCTGTCCCTTGGTTAAGACTCGTGGCCAAGGATGGCAACGAGGCGTATGGCGAGGTGTTTAGGCTCGAGACGGTCGGTGGCCAGCCACCGGATACGTGTGAGGGCCAGACGGGCGCGTTCGAAGTCGAGTATGCCGCTACTTATTGGTTTTGGGCGTAGGGCTGGGGTGGTGTTGGCCCGGTTTGTTGTTGCTGTTGCTGTTGCTACTGCTACGGCCTCGAGAAGAGGCGGCGGAGGAAAAGGGGGAGAAGGGAGATGCCACTCTCCCACCCTCCGCCCACCAGCTGTGCTTTTTTCTGTTTTCCTTCAGGCTAGATGATACCTCTCTGTTTCTCCTTCGATTTCCATTTCGATTTCCCTTTCCATGTACCTATTCAGCTTTCTTCCTTTCCTCCACGCGCACTAGGCGCCCTGGCTCAGCCTCCAATAGGTAGTTCCATCCAAGTCCCATCCATCCATCCATCCAACCATCTAAGCAAACCAAACCAACCCAAACCAAAAACGCTTAGATGATCTATTAAAAGAAAACAAAGAAAAATCTTCAAAACAAAGTGGAAACGCGCCTGAAACCCCGTCCGTCGGCGGTACCCCACCCCGCCTAAGTGCGTGCGTGCGTCCTGCATGGTAGCCAGGTAGATGCATAGTCCGTACGGTTGGAAGGTAGGTAGGTAGGTAGGTAGGTAGGTAGGTACCTACAGTAGCAATGAACGCGCGCGCGCGTAGCCGCCCGCCCTTGTCTTTGCCCCTGCGTCTGCGTGCTGCGTCCAAGCGCAAATGCAAACACGTCCCGTGCTCTTTCCTGCTCACTCACTCGCTGCTTTAGCATTGCATAGTGAGCTAATTAGCCCCCCTTAGTTACACCTTACCTTACCCCAAGCTACCGATTGGCTCGGTCCCTCGTACCTATTCGTTCGTCCGTTCATGCTTGCGTTTATGCTTGCGTTTATGTGCCTGCTGTGCCCTGCCGTGCCCTGCCGACCAGTCGGTCATGAGTTAATAAGCACTGTCGGGGTGGGGGCCCGAGACCGGGTATGCCGGGTCTGGGATTGCGATTGGGATTGCGATTGCGAGGCCGGGCCCAAGTAATGGAGTGGCGGCGCGTGTGGTTGCACGGCGAGGCGCGCGCGAGGACGAGGCGGAGGTGGGGGTTTATGCGTGGACGAGGCGGGAGGGGCGTGGTGGGTTTTCTGGTGGTATGGGGGATGGATGGGAGGAGGTCATCGGATTCTAGTTTGAGTTTGAGTTTGTTGGTTTGGCCTGGTAGGGGTGGGTTGGGTTGCGAGGCTCGTACTGCTTGCCTGCCACCTGGGCTCGGGCTTGGAAGCGCATGTATGCAAGCAAGCAAGCAAGCAAGCAAGCTGTAGTTAAGCTGCGCAGAGTCGAACAACGTCGGGTGATGGCGGACTGGACTGGACTGGGAAGGCACTTTTGCGGGCTCGTTCTGTCGAGAATCAACAATCCTCTTCTTGCGTATGCATGAACAGAACAGACGCGGTGGTGATGCTGCGCTGAATATGTGCATACGTATGTATGCGCAGTCGACACCGTCGCCTCACTCACTAGATGGGCACATTACCCTTCACCCCCGTAACTCCGGCCGCCCATGGTATCAAAAATCGCGCCAAACACCATCATCCCAAAAACAAAGACACCCCTCCCTACGTCTCCCTCCTCTTCTCCCTATACCGCGCACTCCTCGACCTACTCAACTCCTGCGCCGCCGCGTGCTGCTGCTCCTGCTGCTGTTCCGCCGGCGTCTTCTTCCTCGGCCAATTCCGCGCAATATCAATATTGGCGCGCGGCTGCCAGAGTTCCAAAAACACAAACAGCAGGTAGTCGATAATGACGCACAGGCAGAACAGCTTGCCGGCCCAGATGCCGCAGCCGTAGTAGCGCTTCAGGCGGTCGATGAGCGCGAAGCTCTGCACGCCGGCGCGGCCCCGCGTCGCGCTCCACGTGGCCCCGGAGTGGTAGCCGTAGAACTCCTCTTCGCTGAGCACGCCCGAGATGCCGTCGTAGACGCGTTCCGTGCGCTCGGCCACGTCCGTCCACGAGTACATCATCTTGACCTGCTCGTGGAACCGCTCCGTGCGGATCTTGTTGGCCCGGAGCGCGGCAATGGCTTTGCCGGTGGCGATGACTAGATCGTCTTCTTCTGGCTTGGCGAAGGTCGTCATGTGCGCGGGCAGCACTTCGGGGATGCCACCAACGCGCGTGCAGACGACGTAGAGGCCGCAGCTGGCGGCTTCAACGATGACGGTGCCAAACGCCTCGGTAAGACTGGGATGGAGGTAAATGTGACCGCGAACCATGACATCCCGCACCTCTTCGTGGCGCACCGGCCCAAGCATCTCCACGCGGTCCTGAAGCACGTTCCGTTCCAGCATCTGCTCAAGGTCAATGGCTTTGGGGCCAGATCCGGCAATGATGAAGCGCACGTTTGGATGCGATGCGAGGATCCGAGGGATTGCTGCTATGAGCAGGTCAGTGCCCTTGTTGTAAAAGAGCCGCGAAATCACAACAATGGTTATCGTATCGTTCGGCCCCAGATGTTGACATGGTGGATGTATAGGACGGCCTTCTGGCGACGTGACCGAGCTTTCTTCTGGGTCCTTGTATGACAGAGGACGAAAGTTCTCTGCGACAACAGCGTTTGGAATCACTGAAACCATCAATGGGTCAAGAGAAGCACGAAGGACCGTATTCTCCTTGCTGATTGCTGGTCAGAAAAGTGTCACATGCACTGGCAAAGACGACGTACCATGTATGACTGACACAGATGACATGGTCCACGTCGCTGAGGGTAAACTTCAGCAGTTTGTTTGTCAGGATACTCGCAGCATCGGCGAAGCCAAAGAGCGAATGGTCCGTGAACACGGTTCTCAGTCCCATTGTGCGCGCATGAAGAATTGCCTCGTGGCATAAGCTGCTGAGGCTTGCATGGCCATGCACAATCTCGATTTGCTCTCTGATTATGATATTTCGGAAGATGGGGAAGAACGAGAAGACGGTGGGGAAGGTCGTCTCTCGGTAGATGACGAAGAACGGGACATGGTAGACCTTCAAGCCATTGGTTAGGTAGCGCACGCCGGTGCGACCCTGATAGGCGTGGGTGATGATTATGACCTTGTGTCCGCGGTCGATGAGTTTCTACGGGGCGGGGGAGTGAGCAGTGCATCACCGAAGAGGTGCGGGAGGATGCGGGCATACAGTGGATAGCTGGTAAATGTGACTTTCGACTCCTCCTGCGAATCGACTGTCAGAGCTTGGGCGGCAGCGGAAGGCCTCGCATGCATACCGGGCTGGGGAAAGAAAAAGTCACTGATCATGCTGCGAACTGTCAGCGGACTGCAATGCGATGCGATGCGATGCATGGGCGGGTATGCGCGTACGCAATATTGTACGGCATCTTGAAGGTTTTCGTCGGGTAGTTGGTGTATGGGCGTCTGGCGGATGCATCGCGAGGGTAAAAGCTGAGCAAGATGCAGCCTCGAGCGACGAGGCGTCGATGGAGGTGGGAGGAGCAGAGAGAGGAGCTCCCCAGTACACCTCTAGGATTCGGGCGGTCGAGCGGGCGGTGAGGGGTTATTTCAAACGGGGCATGAAACTTTCAGCCATGGGCAGTCCGGTTGGGCGAGGCGGTGCGCGCTATGCTGCTTGGAGGCCGCACGTGACGGAACTTTTGAATCTTTCAAAAGCGGATTGATTGGCGCTGGCACCCTAGCTCCAAAGCCCGACGGTGATCGCGACAAATATTTGGGGCCGGACAACGCACCGCGCTTTCTTCCCACTCCACGCAAACTGCAATGGCCGGCCCATTCTACGCTCGATACGTCCCGCCTCGGGCCCCCGTCATCGCGGCGACTCCAGTGAAGCCGCAGACGCTCCTCGAGGTGCAAGATCCCGCTCCCGCTCCGCCCACCACCGCCGACGCCACGACACTGGAGAGGAAGGAGCGCAAGAAGAAGAAAAAGGAGAAGGCGCCCAAGAAGCGAAAGAGGCCGGAGAACGAAGAGGTTGTGGAAGAGGATGAAGAGACGCAGATAAAGAAGCACAAGGGCGTGCTGTCAAAGTTCCAGAAGTCTGTCCGTCTGGCGGAGGTCGAGAGGGCTGAGGAAATACTGGCGGACACGGAGCCGCGCGAGGAGCCGGAGTTGCATGGTACTGTACTTTGTTTTGATGGCATCTCTACTCGCATCGTAAATGTGCTCATGTCTCTGGTGCAGACCTCGTCCCCTTGCCCCAGCCCGAGCCTGTCCCAGAAGCGCCGTATGAACCCACGTTTTCTTCGCTGCCTTCGTGGCTCGCAGAGCCCGTCACTGCCCCTGCAAGCGCCCGCACCCCATTTGACTCTCTGAACATCGACGCCAAGCTTGTCCGCCATCTGAGCAACAAGGGCTACAATGAAGCCTTTGCCGTCCAGTCCGCCGTGCTGCCCTTGCTGCTGCCAGGGGCGCCCGCGAGCGTGGCAGACGTCTGCGTCTCGGCCGCCACCGGCTCCGGCAAGACCCTGGCCTATTTGCTGCCCATGATCGAGAGCATGCGACACCGAGCCGTCACGAAGCTGCGCGGCGTCATTGTGGTGCCGACGCGCGAACTGGTCACCCAGGTGCGAGAGTCGGCTGAACTGTGCGCAACCGGTAGCGGAGTGAAGATCGGCACGGCAATGGGAAACCACGCGTTTCCCGTGGAACAAGACCTGCTCATCAAGAAGAGCAGAAGATATGACCCGGCAGGCGCAAAGTTCCTGCACGACAAGGCAAATGACAGTATCGTGAACGGGTGGGCCACGCACGATCAGCAATTTGACGATATCCTGGAGACGCTGCCGGGCCACGTGCCGGTGTACGAGTCAAAGGTTAACATTCTCATTTGCACGCCAGGCCGACTCGTGGAGCACTTGCAGCAGAGTAAGGGGTTCCATTTAGAGGACGTGGAATGGCTCGTCATCGACGAGGCCGACCGTCTGCTGGACCAAAGCTTTCAGGGCTGGGCTGAAAACGTCATGAAGGCTCTGGAAGCAGAGAAGTCGCCCGAGAACTCCACCCCCCGCGAGAGGATCCTTTCGAAGCTGTCGTATCCTCCCCAGAAGCGCTACGTCAGGAAAATCATTCTCAGTGCCACCATGACTCGAGACCTAAGCAAGCTTAGTGCCTTGAAGTTGCGGAGACCAACGCTAGTCGTGACCGAGGGTACTGAAGGTATGGAAGGTGCTAAACCTGAAGGCGAGGTCTTTGACCTACCACCTACGCTAGAGGAATGTGCCATTCAGGTTGGCGACGGCAGTCAGAAGCCGCTGTACCTTCTGAACCTGCTGCAGAGTAGGATAATGCCGTACTTCCAGGAAACCAAAACAGACCAAGAGAAGATGGATGTGGACGACAAAGCCTCTAACGCTGACAGTTCATCATCCTCGGACTCCGATTCGGACACTGACATGTCTTCCGACTCATCGGACGAAGACTCCAGCTCGGAATCCGAAAGCTCAGAATCCGAATCCGAATCCGGGCACAACAGCAGCAAAATGGCCATCGACGACCAAGCGCAAGCGGGGGCCACCGCACCGCAAAAAGACTCAGCAACAGCAGCAGCAGCAGCAGCAGCAGCAGCAGCAGCAGCAGCAGCAGCAGCAGAACAGCAAGAACCCATCGAAAACGTCCTCATCTTCACACACAACAACGAAAACGCGCACCGCCTGTCACGGCTGCTCTCGCTGCTCCACCCCGCCTACGCGCGCACGATCGGCACGCTGACCAAGTCCGCGTCGACGAGCACGTCGCGCAAGGTTTTGCGCAACTTCCGCGCGGGCAAACTGCGCATCCTGATCGCGTCGGACCGGGCGTCGCGCGGCCTCGACGTCCCCCGCCTCGCCCACATCGTCAGCTACGACGTCCCGTCGAGCGTGCCCAGCTACGTGCATCGCGCGGGACGGACGGCGCGCGCGGGCGCGCATGGCGTCGCGTGGACGCTGGTGACGAAGAACGAGGCTGGCTGGTTCTGGAATGTGGTTGCTAGGGGGGACTCGTTGAGGAGGGGGGAGAGGAAGATGGAGAGGTTGAGGCTGGATGGCGCGTTGGCTGAGGAGAGGGTGAAGGCGTATGAGGAGGCATTAGGGAAGCTGAAGGAGGAGGTGAGAGGGAAGGACGAGTAGGAGAGGAGAAAAAAAGGAGAGTGTGCTGGGTTTGGTGATGTTGTTAGTTTGCTCGTCACGCATGCAGGCGTGTCGGGAGGAGGTGGTGCTGGTGCTGGAAGACGCGTCTTTAGTAGACGGATGGTTGTATGCTGGAGAGAGAGCGAGAGAGGTGGTGGCGGCGCCTCCACCTCCTCGCTCTGCTAAGATGGTTGCTCGGACGGACTGCAGTCCCCGCCACGGGGAAATACCTTCGCTTTCACACCCATTTCCTTGTACATACGACGAGTAATTTCGAGTCCATACCTGGTTACCGCCGCGCTCCTGTCCATACAACCCCACGTCCCGGTCGATAGCAGGAAAAACAAAACAAACACCTTACCTTCCTGCATATTGACCGGGACAGAAACTTGTACATACGAGTAATCCCATTAGTTAGTTCCTCGTATTGCTATCACGACAGAGGAGGCAACGGGTCTAGATGGCGGGCCTAACTATCAGCGGGATGAAGTGTTAAAGGCCGCACTGGCATGGGGAATTGCAGGCGCAGCCAATCAACGCACGCGGGGAGGACTTTACAAATGGCAGTCGCGGGGGCGCCGAGCGGCGCCATTAGGTTCAGGATGAGGTGCTCTCCACGGGCCGGGCCTTTTCTCAGGTTGGGAGGTGGGCGACACAACGACCGCGGCAGCGAGTTTGTGCGGCCGGCTGCTCCCGACGGTTGTCAAGGAACTGTCAAACTGCACCTAAGCAGGCTCGCTGCATGCCCCCGCAAACTGGCGGGAGCGGGCGGAGTGGCGGAGCAGAAGGCTGTTGCATGCAACATGTCTGAAGGCGTTACATAAAAAGACCAACAATGCAGCGCGTGAGATTCCAGTATGGTAGGCTCCATCATGTATGTACACGTACGGTGGGCTTAATTTAGGCGTGACACAGGGTCGGCTGTACCTTGCGGCTCGGAAGCGGCAGCCGAGGCTGAGACAGATTGATTAGGTTGAGAGTGATGAGGAAATGGCCGGAGGTGGGGCATGCGCGATTCGTTAGGGTTGCAGACATTGAGGTCCTCGATCGTTTGGGTGTGCACGTCGGAGGAAGGCACTATTTGGGGAAGGATGAGGGGTCTGGAGGAGCCGCATAGGCGTGCAGCGGGACGACAACGCCGCCTGCCGCCACTGGGGCTCGGCGCCGTGCATGATGGCTTGTTAACTGATGAGGCTGCTGATTGATGATGATGACATGCACAGCTATTGTTGTTGTTGTTGTTGTTGTTGCTGCTGCCTAGGTCGTTCTGTCTCAGTAGGGCGGTCAAAAAGATTGCTTAGAGGTGACGGATGGAGGTGTGGATAGGCTCATGTGATGGATCGATGATGGACCATGGCTGGCACGGCGGACCGTTTTGCCTCATGCCGGAGCGTGGCCACCGCTAGTTAATAGACATATAACACGGCATTTGGGATGCGGCGAATGAGGGCTTGCGTCGGCATATTTGGCAGAGCATCAGTCGAGGCGCTGGCATACAATGGCATGAGCATGCACAAGCGGTCACCATTGCGGCCCGGTTGCAATGACGATGGGCGCTCCAACTCCAGATCTCCAGCCACGAGAGCTTCGTTAAACGGTTGTCTTATCTCTCTGGCCGCACGTCCTGTACGCTGGCCATTGCAGAAGTCAGTTGAGACTGTCGACAGCGACCTGCCGAATGGGGACGAGGATTGGTATGGTGATTGGCTGCGTTTTAGATTATGCGGTGGACACGAGGCGGCTTGGCACGGTAGATCGACTCGCTCGCTTCGCCCATTCTTCCCTCTTTTCACTTCACTTTCCATCTCATCGTCCACGGGTCTCCAGACTCGTCATGACTAAGTGTCCCAATGCCGCCACCGAATTGCTTCCGGTCGGCCTGGCCGAGTCTCTGCTACTACAGTACCCATCATCATTGGCGCCGAGGGTAAGATGAAGGGCCCGACCCGTCACGCCTCAATGCCGCCGTGGCTTTGCTGTGTTTCTGTATCACCCGTCTCTTCCGCCGACTGCGTCATCGCCTTCTCACCGAGCTTTGGGTGTCGTTGCAGCATGCGCCTTGTGCCATCACATCCATTACCAGACTGGAGGTAAGTTCGCTATGGCCAAGGCCCCGACAAGACCCTCGGACGGTCCGTGGCGGGCGACCCCACACTGTGCAAGCGGTTGTGGCTCTGGGCCCTTTTGAGCAATAGATCGGCGCCGCCAGTCTGCACCGAGAAGCTTAACGACCTCCCCCCCTATCAAACGTGCCCGGCCCGGCGGCGGCGCCATTGGCTTGCTTTGCCGCAGCCTGCCCACGCCTCACCCGAGCTGCCGCCAGCCCTCATTTCCTTTGAGGCTCCTTTTGACGCCCCAATCGTTGTGCGACGGGCCCGAGGCTTGGCCCTTGGAGGCCGGTCTGCTGGATCAGCCTCCTAATATCCGACTCCGGAGCCCATCCGGATAGCGTGCGTGGAGCAGCCTTGTTTGGAATAGGCAGCTGGCATGTCGTGCGCACGCATTGACCGTATTGGCTGGGGAAGTCCAAGTCTGACAAGGGCAGATGATGGCGAGTTAGTGATGCCAAGTAGCGCCGGGCGGCGGAGCCCACGGCCAGCGTTGGAGGGCGTAGCACCCGCAGGCAAACCAGGCCTGCCGTGCATGAAAAAGCGGTTTTTAGCACGCCGCCCCGGTCATATGTCTGGGAATAGAAGGTCTCGAAAAAGCTTCACCACACAAGCCTGCGTCATATCCCGGTCAGCCCGTTTCCTGGGGATGTCAGTTAGCAGCACGCCTTAGCGTGAGTGGTCTTTCCTTTGTGATTGTGGATCTCGTAGATCACCAGGGTCCTCGTGCGTGTGTGGTGCGTGAATTCGTCCACGCCTTGAGCACTAGCTATAAAGCAGGCCCATTTCCACCACTCAACCACCCTCGACATCGCTCCCAGATCCCCCCAGGCTCGCAGTACGACGGTGCCTTCTTCTTTCGCTTCTCCTTCTTTCTTCCGATACCCTTTCCACAGCCCGCGACCATGCCTTCGTTCTCCTCCATCACTGCCATTGCGGCTCTCGCCGGCCTCGCCCTGGCCACTCCGGTTGACATGAACAACCTGGAGAAGCGCACCTCGTTCCGCCTCGAGCAGGTTCACCGCGGCACCTATCAGAAGAGCGGTCCCAAGCAGATGCTCAAGACCTACCAGAAGTACGGCGCCCAGGCCCCGTCCGACGTCCAGTCTGCCGCCGCTGCTTCGACTACTGGCACCGTCAATGCCTCGCCCGAGGACCAATACGACTCTCTCTACCTCTGCCCCGTTGATATTGGCGGCAGCACTCTCCAGCTGGACTTTGACACGTGAGTTGTGCTCCCCGTCGTAAACTAAACTGTCACTGACATTCAACACAGTGGCTCCGCAGACCTGTATGTGGCATCCCAGCATGTTCCTATATTCCGCATCTTAACACCCTACCAATTCCCTTTTCCGTTTCCTCTTCACACCACCTCACCCCAAACACAGCAACCGGGGTCAATTTACCCGACCCCTGCACTCAGCAAGCGTGGCAAGCGCCAAACAGTGTTTCAGCTGCACGTACACAGCGACATGCTTTTCACTCCCTGTCACCATTCCCTGACCCGGCACACTCCCCACTGTTCCTACTTCCTACGCTGCTGTTTTTGGCACGGCAGCGGGCGGGCGGTGCGTTGGCGCAGCACCTCATGACAGCTCCTGCAGCTTGCCGCATGAGGCTGTGGCCCGCCCGACCCCGCTGTGCCGGCGCGCCGAATTCCAGTGCGCTGCCATACCGTTCCATTTGGAACGGGGGTGCGTGAGGCGGCGCAGCCGCACCAACAGTGGCAGCTGTAGCAGTGCATTTGGAACAATTTGCCTGCTTGCTAGCTGGCCCCCATCCCGTCGCACTGCTGCATTTCTTTTCTTTTCTTTTCTTTTTTTTTTCCTGTTCCTCGTCAGCGTAGCGCTACGATGCACGCACACACGCACGCACGCACCACACACATAGTCGCACAAGATGAGCTAACAAGGGTACCTGCAGGTGGGTGTTCTCCAACAAGATGGCCTCGAGCGAGCAGACGGGCCACGAGGTGTACAAGCCTGGCGACTCGGCCAAGGAGCTCAGCGGCGCGAGCTGGGACATTTCGTACGGGGACGGGAGCGGCGCGTCGGGAGTCGTGTACGCGGACAAGGTCGTGGTTGGCGGCGTGACGGCAACGTCTCAAGCGGTCGAGGCCGCGACGTCGGTGTCGCGCTCCTTCACGCAGGACGTCGACGACGACGGCCTGCTCGGTCTGGCGTTCAGCTCCATCAACACCGTCTCGCCCGAGCCGCAGAAGACGTTCTTCGACAGCGTCAAGGGGCAGCTCGCCAAGGCGCTGTTCGCCGTGACGCTGCGCCGCGGCGAGGCGGGCACGTACGACTTCGGCTTCATCGACGAGAGCAAGTACGAGGGCGAGATTGTGTACTCGGACGTGAGCACGGCGAACGGGTTCTGGGAGTTCACGCCGTCGGGGTACGCGGTGGGCGCGGACGGGGAGACGGTCGAGGCGTCGATCAAGGCCATCGCCGACACGGGCACCACGCTGCTCTACCTGCCCGAGGACGTCGTCACGGCGTACTACGAGAAGGTCGAGGGCGCGTCGTACGACTCGCTGCAGGGCGGCTACGTCTACCCTTGCGACAACGACCTGCCCGACTTCACCCTCGTCATCGCCGGCCAGAAGCGCACCGTTCCCGGCGCCTACGTCAAGTACGCCCCCGTCTCCCTCGGCCAGTGCTTCGGTGGCATCCAGCCCAACACCGGCATCGGCTTCTCCATCGTCGGCGACACCTTCCTCAAGGCCATGTACGTCGTCTTTGACCAGTCGACCAGCCAGCCCCGTCTGGGCTGGGCGCAGCAGAAGACAAACTACTCGTCGTAGAGGGGTGCGCGCTGCGCGAACGTTTCTTTCCTCCTCTCTTGAAATATAGGGCGGATTAGGGGTTATCGAGGGGATTCCGATTTTTCTTTTTTATTTTGCTGGGCCACTGCTGCGACTGCTTCTGCTCTGCTTGTGGCGATGATGCTTACGACGTCTGATGCGATTACCTACTTTGCGGGTTCTAGTTGCCTGCTGCTTACATAGATGAGATGTAAAATCGCGGAACAAAAATGGGTTTACGAACACAGTTTGGGCTTCCTGTCAGTGGTGGTGCTTCTAGCTTCTTGCTCGTGATTTGACTTGTTTGGCGTTTTCCAGTTTGGTCTATTCCATTGTAACTTTCCTTGGTTGCGATATCCATTGCCGTGGCGAGCAAACAAGCACTTCCGCCTCGTACATGGCGGTGCTCCTGTCCGCTGTCTGTCACTCCATCTGAGACAAACGAGACACCAGATCGGAACACACAAGCGGGACGTCAGTCGTCAGCAGTCAGGTTTCTTGGGCATCATCTCACAAGGCGTGGCACAGCAAGGGCTTTGATCAGAAATTCCCGGTTGGCGCCATGGCACGCACGAATGAAGGGAGCACAGTTCCCGAGACTGCGGGCCAGATTGCGGAGACATGTTTGATTAGACGTCGGATTATCAGAGAACGTGAGTGCTACTCACAGCGACAACGAGTCATTGGCAGCTAAAAGGAGCGCGGCCAAGACGACAGGGCGTGCGTACTTGCAATTAGATGGCTAAGTCAGTCAGTCCTACCTACCTCTTGTCCCACTACCTAGCACTCGGTGCGGGTAAGACAATAATACAATAACTTCCTCCGCCACAGAAACAGCCGCCCAGTGGAGCAGTGCTGGGCAGACACTGACATCGACATCGACCCGAGGAGGAGAGATTGAATAAACAACCCTCACCGCGCACAACCATGAGACGTCCATCCAAGCACATTCCCATGCACAACCATTACGACCCACCCAAAAGCACGTCGTCCTCGTCTCAAGAACTACCACTCAGGCCTCCCCGCTCTCTTCATATCTTTATCCCTCCTTTTCCTCTACTTCAGCGCGCTGCGCTGCGCTGCTCGTGCCTGCTTGCCCGCAGCTCCGCCATCGTGTCCTGAACCAGTCAGTTCTCTACCACGCCACCGCCGCCGCCCAACAGCGCAGCCGCAGTATATATCGCGTGTATCTCCCAGCCGCGCGGAACCACAGGGAGGTTCCAGCTTCAGCTCCAGCTCTTTCAGCAACACGCAGCCTGAGCGATCTAACACACTACCTACTCCCAACCACCGCGCTCACAGCTTCACAGCCTTGCCCGCCTCTTTCAAAAGCTCCTCCTCACTCACCCGTCACGTATCCCCTCAGTCTCTTTTAGCTTCGTCTTGCTAGGCCCAAACAAGACGCCCAGCACCGGCACCAGCACCAGCAGCAGCACCACCCCTCGGTCGATTATCTCGCGCGCCATTGGATCAGTGCGGCATCGCGTCATGTCGCGTTGAAGTACGTCGACGGCAGCACCTGTGAGTGCCTAGGTAGGTGCCCATCGCGCTCATCCTCGCGCTGCTCAAGCTCGCTGCGCGCCGCCGCGTGCTGGCGCTAGGTAGGTAGGTAGGTAGCAGGGCGCATCAAGCAAGCTATGTTGCTTTGCGCGAAGACGAGCGGGTCGAAGACGAACCTTAGCTATGCCGTCGGCTCAGCGCCCAAGACTCGGTCGATACGCGAGGGCAGGCAGGCAATACCGCGTCCTCGACACCTTTGATAGTGGCCATGAAACAGCATCACAGCCTCACCGCCCACGATTCTGCCCGCATCAAAAGTTCCTCCGCCCCGGCCCGCGCCAAGAGCCCGCCGGGCACCTACCTACCTAGGCCGCGCACGCCCACCCCTCAGGCGCAGGCGCAGCGCCGGCGCAAGCGGCGCGCAATCCCCGCGCCCACACCAGCACCCACCACCACCGCAACAGCACGCGGACCGATATCGCACCCGGGCAGCTGGGCAAGGCCAAGCGTGCAAACTGCGCTCGCTCGCTCGCAGGCAGGCGGTCAGGCGGCGATCATTGCGATCAGCTCGGCCGGTCGCAATTTGCCTGTCTGTGGGCGTGGGTGTCTTTTTTTTTTTTTCCCTCTACTCCGTACGTCCTCTTTCTTTCGTGCCAGTGCTACTGCGCCCAGGCGGGCGGTGTTACGGGGTGGCGTGGGCTTGTGCGTTTCGGTCGTGGTCAGGGCTGTTGGGTAGTGCTGCTGGATGTATGGATGGATGGATGCAAGATGGATGATAATGATGATGATGATGCTGGTTGATGAATCATCATTCGCGGGGAGAGGGGACTCGACGCGACCGGACCCGAAGTCGCGGTGTCGGGTGCTCCCGTCCATGCGTGCGTGATTCGGCTTGCCGGCGACGAGCCGAGGGCGTGGGTGCGGTGACGTCATTTGTGGCTTGGGCGGGACCTGCCTTACCCACCTAGATACCTACGAGTAAGAGTGTGGACGGCTACGTTGTTGGCTTGTTGGGTGCGTGTGGAGGCGTGCTTGCACTTGTCGATGTCGCCGTGTGGTGGGTGGTGTGTGTTGCGCGTTTTTCGCCGCTTTTGCGGCCAGCAAGTCGCACGACTGGCTTGCTAAGGTAGCTACCTAGTAGCTGCGTGCAGGTGCCTGGTGAAGACGTCTTCCGCCTGTCAAACGCCCGGCCTGACTCGTTTGTCCCCGGAACGTCTCCGCATCGGCTGCAGCCCGCCGAAATGGTGATGCATCAGGCTATAAAACCCGAGAGAGGGGTCGGGCGATAACGCTGCTTGGTGATAGACCCCCTCCGGTGAGCGTGCCCGCGTCAAAAAAAATTTAAATAAAAAAAATAATCTTCACCCATTTTTCCTGTCCCTTCATTACACAGCCAAGAGGATTGTCGCCATCCAATTTCCGACCTTTCTATCATGACCCCCGCTTATTCCCTCCCCATCGTCAACGACGGCAATGTCGTCGTCGAGCCTGCTGTCGCCCCCTCCACCTCTGCTCCCTCCTCCTCGCAAACAAGCCACATCCTGCATCGCTCCCTCCGACGCTCTCCGCATCGCGTCGTCGCCGCCTCCGGAAACTACCTGACTCTTAGCAACGGGCAAAAGATCCTAGACGCCACTGGCGGCGCGGCGGTGGCCTGCCTGGGCCACGGCAACCAATGCGTCAAAGATGCCATTGCGCGCCAGATGGACGAGGTCTCGTATTGCCACTCGCTGTTCTTCAGCACGGGTGCCGCGGAGCGACTGGGAGACGAGTTGGTTGGGAGTACGAGGGGCCGGATGAGCAAAGCCTTTATTGTCAGTTCGGGTGTGTATCACGCTGCCTTCTATGCGTGTAACCGAGCGTGTGACTGAGAGATGCAGGCTCCGAGGCTGTCGAAGCAGCGATGAAGCTTGCCAGGCAGTACTTCTTGGAGCTGCCGACCCCGCAGCCGAGCCGTGTGAGATTCATCGCGCGGGGCGAATCGTATCATGGGACGACGCTGGGCTCGCTGGGCCTCGGTGGCCATAGAGGTCGTAGGGCTATGTTCGAGCCTATGTTGTCTGATAAGATCTCGCATGTTTCAGCCTGCAACGCTTACCGCGGTAAGCTCGACGATGAAAGCGACGAGGCGTATGTGGCGAGGCTTGCAGAAGAGCTTGATGCCGAGTTCCGGAAAGTAGGCCCAGACTCGGTGTGCGCCTTTGTGGCAGAGCCTGTGGTTGGCGCTGTAAGTAAATGATGCGTTTTGCCAGCAGTTTATGCAGTGGGCAACTCAGCTGTGCTGATGTAATGTCATCCAGGCTCTTGGCTGCGTTCCTCCTGTTCCAGGATATTTCGAGGCAATGAGAGCCGTGTGTGACAAACACGGTGCTCTTCTCATCTTAGATGAAATCATGAGTGGCATGGGGCGCACCGGTACGATCCACGCCTGGGAACAGGAAGGCGTCATTCCAGATATTCAGACGATCGGCAAGGGCTTGGGCGGTGGTTATGCTCCAGTAGCTGGCATTCTTATTAACCGTCGCGTGGTGGACACCTTAGATAAAGGCACTGGCAGCTTCTCCCATGGACAAACGTATCAGGGCCATCCGATCGCCTGCGCCGCAGCGGCAGAGGTTCAACGTATTATCCGAGAGGACAAACTCGTTGACAATGCCCGTGAGTTGGGCGAGCATCTCGCTTCTTTGCTGAGAAAGAGTTTGGGTGATCATCCGAATGTCGGCAATATCCGCGGACGTGGTCTGTTCTGGGGAGTCAGTCTTTTTAATCCTTGAGCATATGTAACCGTCTTGCTCATAGTTGCAGATTGAGTTCGTCCGAAACAAGGCCGCAAAGCAACCTTTCGATCCGACCGACGGTGTGGCCATGAAAATCCATGAGAAAGGTATGTTGTCAACTGTTATCTGACAAATTCTTTTGCTGATTGGTTCCTAGGCATGGAACCAGAATATGGCATCTCGATTTACCCTGGCTCTGGTTCTGCCGATGGTATATCCGGAGACCATGTGTTGTTGGCGCCAGCGTACAACGTGACGAAAGCGGATATCGAGTTGATTGTTCACCTGACAGAGAGGGTTGTCAAAGACTTTTTCGCAGGCTTCTAAACCTTATAACGGGATCGATAAAGGTAAAATGAAACTTTGCCCCGATTCTATGGAAAGAATGCTGCTCAACTGCACAATGACGACTCGTAATTCCGGCGTCGAGAGATGTTGCAAGGAAAACAAAAGACGGAAAAGAAGGACGTCTTTCTGGAGAATATATGTTCGGATCGGGGAATGGGAAGGTCGATGACATAAGAGTCTTCTTATAGAGACGCAAGTGGTTTAGGTTGACAAAGATTAGTTGTTTCAAAGCGAAGTATTTTAAGAAACCCGGGGTGTGCCTCGAGACCACGACGACTCAACGACGCTCCGCAAAGAACTCGGGGTCCTTGTAAATATAACAAATTGCAGTATGACCGGTCGCTTTGCATATTGACGAGGATGGGCGTTCAATCCTGGTCTGGACAAGTCTGCAACGTATTGATAAAATTAGTATGGGAAAAACACCGTGGCATCGACGTTCGCTCTGACCATCGGCTGCGGCGGGAGCTGGTCCACCCGCAATCCAAGTAGATCGCTCCTTGCAGTTAATTTTAGGCGAGAACTCAGACATCAGCTAAGACGGCAGAGGTTGGAGCATGGGCTGGTCTTTTTTTCTCACGGATGGATTGTTTGAAGTAGGGGAATGATTGGATCCTGACTCTTGCATCTGCGCAGCGGCGGCGAGGTCTGACGAGGCCGCCGGACACCTACTCGGTTCTTCGCCACAGCTGATGCGGCAGGAGCCTTTGACGTGGGGGCGATCCGCCCTCGTATATGCCCGATTTTATCCACCTCGCGGAGCCAGCGAACCGTCGGGACCGCCAGGTGAAATTGAGGAATGGATCCCCCCAATGGTTACCGTAGATCACGACGAAATGCAAGGCAACCCCATCGGTCATCACTCGTGGCCGCACCCGCCATCTGGCCGAGGGGAATGCAGTAATAGGGGATTTTCAACAGTGAGCCATGGCCCATGGCGTCGCAGGCTGGTTCGGCAGGCCCTGACGCCCACAACGCCCGTTGGTAGCGTTGGTACTCCGTAGCGCGTCACGTGATGCGAGGGTGCAGGGACCTCGAGTCGACGGGCTGGCGGGTTGGCGGGCTGGCGCAGGTGTGGTGGCGCGACGCTTTCAGTTGGCAGTACGACGCAAGCTCGGGCGTGTGCTGAGTGGTAATCTCTCCGTGCTCAACAGTGGTTTCAGGAGCCTCCCTCCTGTGACGGAAGGTTGGAGGACGTCTAAACCGCCGGCGGTCGGCTGAGGCCCAAAGCGTCCCGCGTCATTTCGGGGGAGCAATCCCTGGGCTGAGACAGGTACGCCGGCTTGGTGTAGCGCGTTCACAGTCAGCTGCTGCGGGCGGAGGGGCGGGCGAGCAAGCGCAAGAGGCCAATGGGTGGGCGTCAGATGAGCGCTGGAGGCGGGTGACGGAGGGCGCGGGCAAAAAGTCCCCAAGTCCATCGGGGAGCAGGTGGGAGTGATTGACTCGCTTGCCTCTTCAAGTCGGTCGTCGAAGCCAGTGCAGCTCTGGCCCTGGCGTCCGTTCACCTTGGCCTGCAAATCACAGCACATGCCTGCAAAGAGGAGTCCAATTCGCGCTAACCCGCGCCGATTCCCAACTCACTGCCACCATATTGCAAGTCGAACGGCTCTGACCTCAGTCGACGCCTAGCGACCCTCTCCCGCGTCCTCCTCCACACTCTCGCCTCGCAACACCGAGCATCCTCCTCGCTGGCATGCACCCATAGCCTTGCCCCAGGCCCCCAGCGCGCCCGCTTCCTGGCACTGCACTGCGAGAGTCCCGAACCGCCTTCGCCCGTCATTTCCCGCCATTTCTCCGTCACTGCCTCCGACCGAGACGACGGCCTGCCCGCCCGCGGGTTTGACTTTTCCTCACGCCTAATTCCTCGAGCCAGCGCGTCCCCCGGCTGCCAAGCGGCCACCCTGCACCCGAACGACGCAATCCTCGAGCCTGCCTGTGTTGTGGTGCCTGTCCTCACTTTCGCCATTTCACTTCTCTAGGAAGCCCGCCGACCACGAGCTACGATCTCGGTCCTAGCACCCGCCCTGCCATGTCTACCCCTTCGACGGCGACGGCGACTCTTCCTCCGCACCATCAATATTTCGCACACCATCCCACCTGGCAGCCTGCCGTCCCGAACCAACATGTCAACGCACCCACGAGGCTGACCAACTCCAACTCGCACTACAACGCCTATCCCGCTCCCGACCTGCGAAGAACCGCGACTGTCAACGCACGGCAGCCCCAGCCAGTCGAGGAATACCCCACACAACCCTCTGCGACAATGTCTAGCAGGAGGCGCGAGCACAAGCCCGACTGGGCCGAGTTCTACAAGAACGGCATCCCCAAGGAAGTCATCGTGATAGATGACGACAGCCCGGACCCACCCACGCGCCAGCCTCAGTCGTCGAGAGCCGCCGCCGCCGAGGGCCGTCATGCCGACAAGAAGAGGAAAACGGCTGCGTCGGCCGCCTACGACCCAATTTACCACCAGCAGACGTCGTACTCGACGACGCAGACGCCTTACTACGACCAGACGCCTTCTTACCACACCGTCTCCTCCGATCGCACCGCCTCAGCGATCAACACCACGGCCAGCACTTCCCTGGGCTCTCAGGCAAGCAACGGTGTCTACGCTCCCCAAATGGATGATGGCGTCATCGGTCAGAAGCGGAAGCGCACTACTAGGAGAACGACGCTGGACGAGGCCAAGGAAGCCAAGAGGCGAGAGACCGAACAGCAGAAGGAGCATTGGACCACTTATGTTCCTCCCCCGCATCCTCCGATCAAGGCCAAGGATGTCTACGTCAAGGTCGTCGCGGATGTGAGTATCTCATCGCTCGCTTCAAACTTTGGCATCGCTGACCTTTCGCAGAAGTTCAGAAGCAACGAAAAGGTCGACGATGAGGATGGCCACTATGTTGTGGTCCCCGACGCCGATCTCACTGAGAGATGTACGTCATTCGTTTCTACGATCTTGCCTCAAGGGTATGATACTGACTAGCCGCAGATCAAATTGTGAAGTTGCTTGGCCAAGGAACCTTCGGCAAGGTTGTCGAAGCTTACGACAAACGTCTGAAGACCAAGTGCGCAATCAAAGTCATTAGGTCTGTCCAGAAGTATCGCGACGCCTCTCGCATCGAGCTCAGGGTCTTGTCCACCCTGGCCTCAAATGACGCGCAGAACAAGAACAAGTGTATCCACCTTCGGGATTGCTTCGATTTCCGAAACCATATTTGCATTGTCACGGACCTGTATGGACAGAGCGTTTTCGACTTTCTCAAGTCGAACCAGTTTGTGCCTTTCCCCAGCACGCACATCCAGACGTTCGCCCGTCAGCTCCTGACCAGCGTTGCTTGTAAGTGCTTCTCCTCTTCATGACGTCTACATATGCTAACCTGCGCCCAGTCCTTCATGATTTGCATCTCATCCACACCGACCTTAAGCCTGAAAATATTCTTTTGGTCAACAATGCTTACCAGACGTTCACCTACAACCGAACAATACCTTCCTCCTCTACCGCCACTGCTCGGTCCGCTCGCCACAGAAAGGTTCTGTTGAACCCGGAGATTCGCCTCATTGACTTTGGATCGGCCACCTTCGACGACGAATATCATTCTTCCGTTGTCTCTACGAGACACTATCGGGCGCCCGAGATCATTCTCAATCTTGGATGGAGTTATCCTTGCGATATTTGGAGTATCGGCTGCATCTTGGTTGAGTTTTTCACAGGCGACGCTCTCTTCCAAACTCATGACAACCTTGAGCACCTTGCCATGATGGAGGCAGTTTGCGGTGGCAAGCTTGACAAGCACCTCATCAGACAAGTGCACGCCAAGGATAGGGGATCGTCACGGAATCCGGCTACACAGTAAGTTTTCCTTCGATTGTTCTTTCGGCCTTTCTCTAACTTTGAACAGGTACTTCAAGGGACAGAAGCTTGACTATCCGAACAACGAGACGCCGAAAGCTTCCAGAAAGTACGTCAAGGCGATGAAGAGGCTTCAGGATACCATCCCGCCCCACACCGATTTCAACGTGCAGTTCCTTGACCTGCTCAAGCGGATCTTCGTCTACGACCCCAACAAGCGCATATCGGCAAAGGAGGCCCTCAACCATCCGTGGTTTGACCAGAGAATGGAGGACGACGGGACAGAGGCTCTTAAAATTCGCAAGAAGCAGGAAAAGATGAGAGAGGAGAAGGCTCGGCAAGCCGGTTACCGGTGACCCGCGGAAGGCTGAAAATCGACTTGTCAGTTGGTGACGGCCGAAAAGCCTGGTGCCAGAGCCTTCCCCTTATCTTCTCAATTCACATAACGACCTTTTATTACGAGGAGCATGGCGGGGATAGTCAACAGGGCCGGGCGTTTTGTGGTTGTCTTTTAGGTTCATTCTCTGCATACTTTTCATTGCGCAAAGGGTCAGTCTCGTCATCGTCACACCGGACGCGGATCGGAAATTTGAGACCCCTGTTTTGATCTCCCTCAGCGGCAGCTGCTTGGTATGGGATATCTTTGCAAGTCCTAGATGGAAAAAGGAAATCTGGGATGCCTACAGAGCACTAGTGGAAGGATTGAGGGAGACGGATGAAGGCGCGTTCTACGCAGAGCTGGGGCCGCTATTGTATCAATAGACGACAACTCCTGCATAATCGGATTTTGCGCTTCCTCTCCCCAAAACAAAAAAAAGCAAACATGCATCTAGGGGTAGATATTGTTATAATCTACATGCCCCTCGTGAGAAATACGTATAACCACGAGCGCAAACTCTGCATCCACCCACAGAGTAATCTGTAGAGAGCATTTTGGAGACTGAAAGCACAGGTAGATGCTTCTACTAGCTACGAGCGCAAGCTCTATGTCTTTAAAAGGTGATATATGTAGGAGCGCTCTAGTTTACTAATAGTAGTAGGACCCTAGACTTGTTTGCGGTTTCTCTAATATTTAACTTCGGCTAGGTATTTGACATGCTTTCGCTTCTGCGGAGTACCACTCACTGTGGGGACACGAGTAAAAATATCTACCCCTGTGACTGTAGTACGCAATACGTGTACAAAGTGGTACTACTGGAATCTTCACAGTGAGCCCCTGAAGGCTGACGGGGAAAATCATGGATTGGCCTTCAGCTGCAGAGGAATGATTTCACAAGTGGCTGGAACGGCTTAGCGCCAGGATCTCAAGCAAGCCCATGCGACATTCACGCGACATTCATAGATGGCAGGAAGGCCACCTTTCGCAAGAAGCGGACTCGACGTTGATCAGTCCGAACCTGATCGGCTGCCTGCATATGAAACCTCAGGCGCTGCAGGGAAAAAGAGTGACCTGGCACGCCTGCATCTATCCATGATTGACGATCTCTTCTCGGCCAATGGAAGCCCATACTGCGAAGGCGGTGAGCGGCGCGTGTTTACAATCCGTCAACACCACGCTCCACCCGTTGATGTTTGCGCCGGAACCGCTCGACAAGTCCATTCGGCGTTGACGCCCTTTACAATGACCAGCAAGGAGTAGATTGGGACGTCGCTCCTGACGGAGCACTTCCGCTACACACCCGGGGCACGTCCAGTCTCATTAACGAACAGGAAGCCATCTCCTCTGAGTCCAAGCCCACGCCTACTCCCGAATCCGTTCAAGCTCTCTGCCGCAAGATTCAATATATCAACGAACTCCACACGGCGCTTCTGGCCGAAAAGACGCGCAGTGATGCGCTACTTACCTAGCTACGCTCCTTCCTCGACTCTCGCGCACACAACTCTCCTTTGCCCCCCTCGATGCTACCCCTGTAGCAGAATTTAGGCATCACGCGAGCACTAGCTCAAAGTGGCAGTGGGGCGACGACTGCCGCCATGTTGCTGGAGACGAATACGGTGTTTACACCAGCGCAGCTTCCTGCACTACATGGGCTACTAGAGTCATTGAGACCAAAGATCGCGGCGCTGGTGGTAGATAAGGCGAATGAGGCGGATTATAGCAAGGAAATACAATGGCGAAGTAGAGGCGGAACTATGTGAGGAGGCAAACACAGACTGCTTGATAAGAGAGGTGCGGATATCAAAGACGGATATGCGACAAAGAGAGACTAGGGAGGAGGATGGACAAGACAAGGCCAACGGCATAGAAGCTGTTTGAAATTGCTTAGAAGCTGGCGGAAGTGAATATAGCGTAGGAAGACAAAGGCGACAAGATGGAGTTGTAGACGCGCTTTTTATACAAATAGAGCACTGACGGCATGGGGGAAAAGGCGTACGGGCTTTCATGCTGGGGGAGAGAGGGGTTTTATGTTGAGCGACTTTCAAGGAACATACGGCGCAAGAATGGGGAGATGTACACGAATTGGGGACGACGAAATGGACCCCGTCTCAACAACGTGCGCACGAGGATTGGACGCACAGCTGAAAGGCCCGCGCGGCGGGCCGTAGACTGCGTCAGGCGTAGTGCAAGCGGTGGGGACGGGCCAGGGACCGATCTGGCCGTAGGAGCGCAGCAGGGAATTATGCCGCGGGGACAGGGTGTGGGGTGGTACAGCGGCGGTGGTGATGATGATGATGATGATGATGATGATGATGATGAGCTATGATGGCAACCAGTGGTGGTGACATGCATAGATAGCAGAACTTGTACAGGCAGTGTGACATATTCACGTATACGAATACACAAAACGTGGCAGAGCTTCAGCGGTGATCAGCGACAGGATTGATTGGGGCGACTCCTGGCTGCCCGTCATCGCGCAGGCTAGCTGACCCTGCAGACGGTAGACCTAAGCCGGATGGCTGAGTCGCGGCCGATTCCTGCTGCGACCTGAACCGCGCCTACTTTTGGACCTCCGGCGACGACAAAATTTCATGCCAGCTGCTCCCTTTTCCTGCCCGGCGGTCGCATCCTTACGCCGCTACCTGATCGCCCGCTCTCTTTTGCTTCCTCGATCAGCTCGCTTCCTTTTCCGCTCACATCATTCCTCCCGAACGGACCTTCTGCCCTTTCACGTGCGTCGCAGCTACCAAGTGCCTCAACACCCCAGCATCCCTCACCCACCTTCTGCCTCGACGAGTCCTTCTGCATCTGCATCCGCTACCTGCCGAGTCCCATCTTCGCGCCTGCCTGCAGCCCTTTACTCGCATCTCGCGCCACTTCCTTCCCGCCCATTGCAGGCTGCAGCCATGTCTTCAACCTCCGCAACACCGAGCAAGCCGGATGACAGCCAGGCGCTGAAACCCGTGCTCAGCAAGGGTGACGGCGGCGCCAGTCCGAGAGTCGGCGCGTCAAAAGGTCAGTTGTGAGCATCTTGAGTTTCTTCTCTTCTTGTTTTCCTTCCTTTCTTGCGGTGTGGTTTTGGTATCGCTTGCGCGCGCCGGGGATGTGTTCGCCGATTTTACTGCATTGGTCAGTCACACATGTGACGGCTTTCCCGAACGGTATGCTTTGGGCATCACCTAGCTGTCGTGCTCGCACCATGCCATCGAGAACGCGAAAGACCGCAAAACACCGCTGAAGGTAGCATTGGATGCCTATCTCATCCTGCTCCAAGGCGCGTTGCTCTGGCTTATTTCCAGAGTCCACACTGTCTGCGTCTGATAAGACCTGTGGAGCCAAACCTTAGATAAAGAGGTGCCTAATGGGTTGTGGTACATGACTACCTTTACTCGGTTTCCCAAACATAGCACAGCACTATTTGCACAGCAGAACGTCTTTTTGTCCAGAATTTAGACCAAACGACGCTAACAGTTTTCCAGTCGTGTCTATCGCCGAGCCGGAGAGTATCTCTCCTGTGATGAATGGTCGTCACAAAGAAGCAGAAGACGACGACAGCTTTGCATTGGATCGCGGCGCTGTGAGGCATCAGCATCGTGCTAAAGTAGGCAAACGCCTACAAGGTCGGCCACCTGTTGATCGCAACACGTCCTCTCAGCAGACCCTGACCGACAATCCACTGTCCAGCATCATCAGTGAAGAGGGCATACATTTTCCTCACATCCATCGCCGTTCCCACGGTCAACACGAGAACGTCCTGTCTCAAGTCAGTGCCTGGCTGAAGCAGGAAAAAGCAAGAAGAGCTGCACGCAAAGAAAAGCGCCGCTCTACTGGCACCAGCGCTGAATTGTCTCAAACAGACGGCTCGTGCGATACCAAGGAACGCCGTTCTTCTGATACCTCTGAAGGCTCTACGGCTTTGGAAAGCCTCGAGAACATTTTGGAGAAGAGCATCTCCATTGTCAGTAACGAAAGCCGCAGACTCGCAAATTCTACGCACATGCCGCATCGGCCTGCTGTCATGAAAAGAAACAGGCGTCAGTCGACGACTGCTTCCTCGGACACCGAGTACCTGGACGGTGATGCGATCGTGCCCAGCTGCGACGCCGTACTGGACAATTCACGAACTTTGGCGTACAGTGGCGGTGAAGCGGCCGAGGAAGATGATGATGACATTACCCCAGGCACGAGGAAGTCCAGAGAAAGGCAAGCCTGGGCAACGTTCAAGTATGAGATTGTGCGTCTGTCACACACGCTGCGCCTCAAGGGCTGGAGGAAGGTGCCCATGGAAAAGAGCAGTGACATTGAAGTTGAACGTCTAAGCGGCGCCCTGACCAACGCCGTGTATGTTGTATCTCCGCCGAAAGACCTTCCTCCCAGACAATCAATGCAAGGAGACGTGGAAGTAGTGAGACCCACTATCCCTCCGCCGTGAGTATCTCCACTTAGTGCAACCTATAGAGCTATAAGCTGATTGTACGCTAGCAAGCTCCTTCTTCGCATCTACGGCCCTCAGGTCGAGCATCTGATCGACCGCGAATCCGAGCTTCAGATCCTAAAGCGCTTGGCTCGCAAGCGCATCGGCCCTCGACTGCTTGGCACATTCAGCAATGGCCGCTTTGAGGAGTTCTTCCATGCCCGTACCCTCACGCCCAATGACCTCAGGAACCCCGACACTTCGATGCACATTGCTAAGCGCATGCGCGAGCTGCACGAAGGAATTGACCTTCTGTCCCAAGAACGTGAAGACGGACCTTTCGTCTGGCGGAATTGGGATAAGTGGGTCGACCGCTGTGAGCTTGTCACCGAATGGCTTGATGCCCAAATCATCAACGAGGCCCCATCGACGACGAAGAGCAAGTTAGAAGGCTGGAGGGAGCGTGGTTTCGTGTGCGGAACCGAGTGGAAGTTCTTCAGGCAGACGTTGGAAAAGTACAGGAAATGGCTTGAAGAGCAGTACGGAGGGGCCAAGAAGCTGAATGAGAGGCTGGTGTTTGCCCACAATGATGTGAGTCCCTGGATACTGAGCCTCGAACACATTAGCTGACTCTGCAGACTCAATATGGCAACATCCTACGTCTAGTTCCCTCTGGACATTCCCCCTTGCTTCTCCCATCAAACGAGCACAAGCAGCTTGTGGTCATTGATTTCGAGTATGCTAATGCGAACACACCCGGTCTGGAGTTTGCCAACCATTTTGTGAGTGCAGACATACCTCGGTTAACGACAGCAAACAGTGGCTGACAGTTTTAGACTGAATGGTGTTACAACTACCATGACCCTGAGCGTGCTTTTGCTATCAACACAAGAGTCTACCCGACTCCCAAAGAACAACACCGGTTCATCCGCTCCTACGTTACTCACAGGCCCTTCACCTCGCAAACCCCCACGCCATCCACGGGTGGCGCCACGCCTACCGCCAAGCCCGGCATCACGCATACGCAGTCTTCAAGCAGCAGCATTAGCGCCTTCATGCTCGACTCCCGCACCCCACCACAGGCCATCAAGGAGGCCGAAGAGCACGAGGAACGCGAGATCGAAGCGGAGACGCAGCGACTGATGGCGGAAACGCGACTGTGGCGGATGGCCAACAGCTCGATGTGGGTGGCATGGGGCATCGTGCAAGCCAAGGTGCCAGGGATGCCCGACTTGGACACAAAAGAGAACACGGCAGCCAACGCAAGCATCACCGGCACTGGGTCCAACGCAGCTGCCGACGAGCAGGAGCCTGAAGAAGAGTCGTACCTCACCGCGCGCGGCCTGGACGCGAACCAGGCCACGGACCCCCTGGGCCCCGAGGAACAGGAGATCGCGGCCGACTTGGCGGACAAGCGGCCCGAGGAGAGCGGCGATGACGAAGAGTTCGATTACCTCGCGTACGCCCAGGAACGCGCCATGTTCTTCTGGGGCGACGCGGTGCATTTGGGCATTGTGAAGAAGGAAGAGCTGCCCGAAGGACTGAGGGCGGCGTTGAAGATTGTTGAGTGGTGAGGGATTGTGTTTGAACGTAGGGAAGTTTGGAGTTTGGAAGGTTGGTGGGCTAGAGATTGGAGACGATCGGATTGGTGGGGGCTTGGTGATTGGGAAGGCTGTATTTAGTGGTTGGTTGGGTATGATAGCGTTTGTATGAATTGGTGTGCACAGAAAAACAAGATTACGAAATTGGTGCTATGGTTGAAGATTGCAGCGCGCTGCTCCGCGCGCACTGAGTGATGTGCTTGTTTGTTTGTTTGTTTGCCTACTTGCTCGCGTTGTGGTGACCTTACAGCGCGACGCCAAATACATCAAAAACCCTATATCCGACCTACCGCAGCACTGCAGCCGCAGCTGCGCGCTCCCCGCGAAAACAACCCGACTCAAAAAAGAGAAAAAAGAGCCCGCACGTCTACGTCTCACCCAAGCCCTCCTGATGCCACGCGCCCTTCGTATCCTCTTTCCCCGTCAGAGCGCCATCGGCGGCAGCGGCCATGCCGGCAGCCGAAGAGCCAGCAGCCTCGACGGCGCCGCCGCTCGCGCCACTAAACAGCATCAAGAAGACGAGGACATGGAGGGCGAGGCAGTAAGCGGCGAAGAGGTTCCTGCTGGTGCGCGTGGCGAGGACGAGCTTGGTGACGCGGAAGACGAGGCGCTCGGGCAGGCTCATGCGCTTGAGGGCGCGGGCCGACTCGCGCCCGCGGAACGCCGCAAACGGGCTGATGTTCTGCTCGTAGGCGCTGCGGTAGCGGTCCAGGCTCAGGCCGGACGAGGTGTCTGCGTCGACGCGGATGGTGCTGGGGTTGGGGCTGCTCCAGTTGCCGGAGGCGGCGGAGGCCGGCGCGGCGTGGTTGCTGTTGTGGGCGCCGCGGCTGTACGTGCTCACGTATCGCGTCTTCTCGTACAGGTTGAGGTTGTCTTTCTGCAGCGACGCGATCTCGGACCGCAGCGTTGACACGTTTTGGTACGCTTTTTGGAGCTCGCTCTCGAGCTCGCTGTTCTTCTTCTTGAACCGGTCGCGCTGCGCCGTCACCATGGGGAGGATCCCCGCGCCTGCCCCGCCAGTGCTCTGCTGCTCGCCTGCGCGCAGCGCCTCTAGGCTGCCGCTGCCTTGGAAGCCCGAGATGATGGACGAGGTGGGCGAGGAGCGGCCGCCGCGCGTGGTGCCGGCCCGCCCGCCGTACGACGACTGCGGGTAGCGCGACGTGTAGGTGCCGCCGGCGACGGACATGGCCGAGGGGTCGAAGGCGTTTTGCGCCTCTTGCTGCACCTTCATCAGGTCGTTTTCGAGCGTCGTGGCGAGGTTTTGTGATTTTTCGAGCTCCATGTTCGTGCTCGACAGCTCCTCTTGCAGCGCCTCGAGCCGGCTTTGCAGGTCTTGGTGCGATACCCGCAGCACCGTGAGCTCGTTGCTGAGCTTCTTGTTGCGCGCCAGGAGGAGCTGCTCTAGCGTCTCGCCCTTGCTCTTGGACGTTGAAGTCTTTTCGGGGTCATCGGAGGAGCCGTCCAAGTCCTCGTTGTCGTCTTCCCCGGTGGCGAACTCGATGGACTGCGCTTGATTAGACTAGGTTCTGTGATATAGATGACGGTTCTCACCTTCAAAACTTCAAGCTCGCGCTTGACATTCTCGTAGTCGCCCCAGCTGTTGACCTTTTCCCTCAATGTGTCTCTGTCTTTCTTCAGCGCTGCTACCTCCCTCTCCAAACCCCGCGTGTCCGTCTCTAGCTTTCTTCTATCCGAATCTTTCTCAAATCGCGCCGCCTCCAATCTCCTGAGCAACGACGAGTTTTCCGACTGCAACCTCCGGAAAAGAGGGTCCTCCTCGACCGAAACGGGTGCCTGAGCGGTGCCTGCGTTTGAGGCCGCCTGGGCCAACTCGAGCCGCAATTGCTCATTCCTCGCCTCGACGTCTGCCAGCCGCGTGTTCGCCCGGTCCAACTCCGAGCTCACGATTTCCAGCTCCGCAGTCGTTGCTCCACCGCGTCCGGCGTGGTCGTCCTCGTCCTCGCCCTTGCCCAGGCGCTGCGAAACCTCAAGGCTGGCTTTGAGCTCCTTCAGCAAGCGGTCCTGGTTCTCCACCTTCTCCTCGAGAGACTTCTCCTTTGCCTCCCAGTTGTCCTGCTTCTCGCTCAGCACGGCGGTCCACGAAGTTTCGACCTCCTTGATCTTGGCGTCCCGGGTCTCTTCGAGGCTCTTTCGCGCATTCAGCTCCTCTTCGTACTTGTTTTCTGTGTCCTCCAGCTGCGAGGTCAGGGTCGAGACGGTCTTCTGGAGGCGCTGGTTTTCGTCGGTAAGCTTCGGGACGGTTTCTTCGGCGGTGACAATGGAGTCGACAGAGGCTTCGAGCAGAGGATACGGGTCCGGCGCCTCGGACAGGGGCGTGTACGCTTGAAAGAAGGCGGCCGAGATGGATTTGGATTGGTTCGTCAGGACGTCAATGAAGTTCTGGTATGCTGCGCGGGTTCAGCCTGGTGCTCGTGCCTAGCAGAGCGAGGAGCGTACCCTTCAACAACCCCTTGATTTCGGCGAGTTTGCTCGCATCGTCTAGCTTCCTGAAGTCCTTCGTCTTCTGCGCGAGGTCCTTCCGCTGGGTGAGCGCATCGCGTTGGTGCTCGACGAGCTCGGAGGCCGAAGTGTCGAGCGAAGGTACCAGCGCCGTGAGGTTCACGTCTGGGGCACGGGTTAGCTCGTAGAAGCAGCGTCGTGCGGGCAGGAAGCCACTAACTCCTCCACGCGGCTATCGCCAGCTGGAACTTGTTCTCGGTTGAGGCGGCAGCGCTGTCGGCCTCGGGTGCCGGGGGTTGGGCGGACGGGTCCATGGCTCAACCAGGTGTAGGTAGGTAGTGGGAGTCGGGGAAAGGAGAGGGTGAGGCCCCGCGCAAAGTTGCATCTGGGGAATGAAAGAGAGGGCGTGCGCGGAGAAGTGTCATGATGGTACGTCCTTACCGGGATCCATCCAGGGCCGCGCGAAAGCTGGCGCGCCGATCATCGACGACCAACTCCAGCGTCCGATCTCCCCGCCATGGCTCCTCGCGCCCCGCAATGGCAATTGCAATGATCGCAAGCCATGGCAGCTCCTGTCGCCCACATCCAGACAGGCTCTTACACTCTGCGCAGAGTCCTGTCTGACATTCCGCTGGCCACCGACTCCCAGGCAACAGGCGTGCGCATAACATGTGTTGAATTCTGGAGTCAGTAACTACCCCAACCCCCAACTCGCCGCCGCATCCACTGACGCCATGGCCAACTGCAGATGAGAATCTGTACATAGGCACCTCAGCCGCCGAGATCCTGCACTTCGTTCTTATCCCCCCCGAGCCAAACGACCCTCTCGGCCAGCCCACTTTCATCATCGCCTCGCGCCTGCAACCCGCACACAATCAGCAGTCCGATGCCGGTGTCCAGCAGATCCTGCTGCTACCAAAGGCCAACAAAGCATGCATCCTCTGCAACAACACCCTCACCTTCTACACCTTACCGGAGCTCAGTCCGGCCTTCGCCGCGCAGAAGCCCATCACATGCGCGTGGGTCGGGGGTGTAGACCTCAACACCGACCTAGATGATGGCGAGCAGGGTCAGGTCATCATGATGTGCCTGCGAAGCCGCATACAGCTAGTCAGAATTGGAGAAGAGCCACGGAGAATCAGAAACATCGAGTTCGGCGGATGCCTGGCAACTGCTCGCCGAGACGACTTCGCCTGCGCGGCAGACGCCCATTCCTATGCGCTCTTGGATGTCGTACATCAGCAGAAGATACCTCTCTTCCCCATATCCTCTCTCGACGAGGAAGGCGCCGCCGTAGTGGGTGGTGCGTCTCAAGACATCTCGTTCCATCCCCACGGACCCTCAAGGAGCGAATCATACAGCAGCGAACTCTCCAAACCGCCCGAAGACCGTGGTCATGGAAGGAGTACGAGCTTGGGCATCGATCACGCAAGGTTGGGAAGTCCGAGTCCAGGCCCAGGACATAGGATTACGAGGCACGGCTTTGACGCACCTTCAGGACTTGGTCGAAACTACTCGCCAAGTCCTGCCAGATCTTCTGAACCGACCTCTGCCCCGCAGACAGAAACCCCTGATAAGGCACTTCCACCTGCCCCTTCGGAGACTCCTGACACGAGACGCCCATCGCCGCCGCCCCGGAAAGCGTATATTCCCTTGAAACCCCATGTTGTATCTCCCACGCCTACGGAGTTCCTGCTCACCACCGGCACACACCCAGACGAGCCAGGTGTGGGCATGTTCGTCAATCTCGATGGTGATGTAGTACGCGGCACGCTAGAGTTCGAATGTTATCCGGAGTCCTTGGTTGTAGATGGATCTGGAATAGATTTGGCATCTTCGTTGATGGATCCCAGCGCAGTCCCCGAAGAGGGCTTCATCCTCGCGGTCATGAAGCGCAACACCGAAGATGGCTCTCGTAGTGCAGTAGAGGTACAGCGTTGGGATTTGGATCCTACCGAGGGCGCACCAAAGAAGGAATGGCTCAACTTGAGCTTGCTCTCGAGTGGACTACGTGACGAGGACAGTATCGCCCGTTACAGCTCGCAATCTCTCGGCATTCGTACCGTGGCCACACAGAGCGAAGTCAATTTATCGGAGATTAGCGACATCCTGTCCCTGAAGCGTCTCAATCTGCAGACTCAAGCTACGTCTGGTGATGCGCCTGAGTATGACCAGAAAGCAGAGGCTGATAAGGAGCGAGACGAAGTTGCATTCACCAGCCGCCTATGCAGGTTCAAGTCACGCAACCTGCTATGGAACGACGAGGAGGTATGGTGGGTCGTGCGCAACCCTCTGATTGTCCAGCTCGACGCGCAGTTGCGGCTCGCTCAGTCGTCTACGCCCGGCTCCGACAAGATAGAGCCCAATCCCCAGAGCGTCCACTACGTTCTCAACGGAATCAGGGGAATGGAACCTCGCACCGAAGCCGAGTTCCTTGGAATTACCTATATCCGGCAGAAAGCATCCTTGCTTCTGTTCATGGACTTGATACTCCGCACATGGTCTGGAGTGGTAGCTTTTGACGTCAACAAGCGTATGACCGAAGAAGCGTTAGTCGACGGCGATGTAGACCCACGCATCATCCTCGCTCTGCTTCCCACATTGAACGACGAGGTCGTGCAAGGCAAACAGGGCATCTGGGTTCAAGGAGGCCTGAAAGAGGTCGTCGAGAAATTCCTCTCTCAGCACGACGTGTCCGCGATGCCAATTGACCCGGCTGGGCCGTTCGGAGACAACCTGCTCCAGCTTGTGAAGCGTTACTTGCTTGCATGGAGGCGGAAGAAGGGGTTCGGCAGCGTCGCCGATGAACTGGAAGTCTTCAGCACGGTTGACGCGGCTTTACTCCACGTGCTCTTGCTTTTAGATACCCAAAGCCCTCCTGGTCCGGCAACCATGGGATCGATCAGAGCCGAGCTGAACGCTCTCGTAGACAACGGCGTTGACAGCTGGGATCGATCAATCGTGCTTTTGGAGCAGTACAACCGCCTGTATATCCTCAGTCGTCTGTACCAGAGCCGTAAGAACTCCACCATGGTATTGCACACCTGGAGACGCATCATCGACGGAGAAGCAAACAAGGGTGGGGATTTTGTTGACGCTGAGAACGAGTTCCGCAAATACCTGAGCAAGATACGGGATCAATCCATGGTGGAGGAGTATGGAACTTGGTTGGCCAACCGCAACCCCAAGCTTGGTGTGCAGGTGTTTGCGGACGAGAACAGCAGAGTCAAATTTCGGCATGATGAGGCAGTAGCGCTGCTACGAGAGCGGGCTCCCGCCGCTGTGAAGGAGTATCTTGAGTATCTCGTCTATGGCAAGAAGGTATGTGAATATGATTCTGCATGCGAGGAAAGGCTGCAAAGTTAACTAGTAACAGCAAACTCAATACGCCAACGACCTCATCTACTACTATCTAGACATAGTCGTCAAGCAGCTCGAAACCTCCGAAGACGCCAAGTCGATCCTCATGGACACCTACGAAACATACCGAGCTCTGCGCCCTCCTAAGCCCACCTACCGGCAATTCATAACCGAAAACGCGCTCCCCGCCGAATGGTGGGACAGCCGACTACGCCTGCTCCAACTGCTCGGCAGCAACCAGACGTCATCGTCAACCTACAACGTCAGCACGATCCTCAGCCGGCTGGAGCCCTACGAGCGCGAGCTCGTGCCCGAGATGATCATCCTCAACGGGCAGCAAGGGCGGCATGAAGCGGCGCTGCGGCTGCTCACGCACGGCCTCGGCGACTTCGACACGGCAATAAGCTACTGCCTGCTCGGGGGCTCGAGCATCTACCGGCCCGTGGGGCGCAGCGTGGCGCCGTCGGCGCTGCCGACGCGCGACGAGCAGGCGCGCCTGTTCGGGTACCTGCTGCGCGAGTTTCTGGCCATTGAGGACGCGAGCGACCGGGTGGAGCGGACGGGCGAGCTGCTCGAGCGCTTTGGCCCGTGGTTCGAGGTCGAGGACGTGCTGCGCTTGATTCCGGACGCGTGGAGCTTGGACTTGTTTGCGGGCTTCTTGATCAGTGCGCTGCGCCGGCTGGTGCGGGAGCGGAACGAGACGGGCGTGGCGAAGGCGCTGTGCGGGGCGCTGAATCTGAGGACGAGTGCGGAGGTGGTGGAGAAGGTGGAGGAGATGGGGTCGACGAGGGATGATGGTGTTGGTGCAGCGGGGGCCCCGGTCGATGCGTGATTGGTGATACCCGGACGGAACCTATCGTATTGCGTACATAGAAGTAGCTGGGACGAATGAGAAGCGGCGATTGGCAATGCGCAAGGCCCGAAACGAAAAAGCGAGCAGCCAAGGAAGGAAGGAACGAACGCAAAGGGAACGGAGCGGGCCGCCGCAAGCCATCAAGGTGTGCGCTTCGTCCGTCCACGCCCCAACCAAACCAAATATATATATATATAAACGCCCTCCACTCCAACCCGCACACAAACATACACACACAAACACACAAACCACACACACCACACACTCATCTAATCTAGCTCATAGCCTCCTCAAACTTCTTAACGCCCTCAACGCTCGGACACCACGCCCAGCGGTCCTTGGCCCACAGCTCGACGCCGGGGCGATAAAGCTCGCTTTCGAGCAGCGGCTTGCGCTCATGCAGCGTGCCGGCCTTGACGAGCACAGTGCCGGGCAGCACGGCCGGCAGCACCCACATGAGCGTGCCGCACACGCCGCAGAAGTGGTTGGTGACGGGCTGGCCGCTCTTGCCCGTGCGCTGCCAGGTCGTGGGCGCGGCGCCCGAGGCGCTGAAGCTCGAGTACGGCAGCACCAGGTTCGTGCTGAAGGCGCTGTTGGTGCTGAGGTGGCAGGCCGGGCAGTTGCAGAGGAGCTGGGTTGGCGGGGGTGGGAGCGTTAGTTGCGTGGTTGGGTGCTGGTTTGTGTGTGTGTGTGTGTGTGTGTGTGTGTGTGTGTGTGTGTGTGTGTGTGTGTGTGTGTGTGTGTGTGTGTGTGCGTGGGTGCGTGGGTGAGGGTTTGGGGGAGGCTTACCACGCTGTGGGGGTCGCTGCTGAAGGCGTATTGGATGGCGCCGCAGGCGCAGCCGCCGGTGGGCATGGTGGTGGTGGTGGCGGGTAGGCGGGTGGATGGAGGCGTGGTTTTGGGTGGTGGCAGCTGCGCGTCGGTCGTAGATGCACAACCAGCGAGAACGGGTTCAATGGCTCTGGAAGAAAGAGAAAGAGAGAGGGAGAAGGAGAGAGGCAGAGGCAGCAGCGAAGAGGACGGCGAGGGAAAAAACGTACTCACGCACCACCCACCCGTGGCACCCTCTCTCTTGCTCCCTCCGTCCTCGGTCGACTTGCCCAGCCAACTGGCTGTGTGGAGTCGGAAGGCTCGTCCGCCGCCCACGATAGGTAGGCGTAGGTCCGCTCTTCTCATGCGTCATGGCCCGAGGCACAGGGGCCAGAGCTACCGGCTCCCGTCGTAGGGCACGCGGAGCGGACGCGGCGCGGCGGTCGGCCCGATGCGCGTCCGCGTCGGCGCTAGGTAGGAGGTCTGAAAGGACGACAACGAAGACATCTCGGTGGTTGGTGGTGGCGGAGAGGGTTGGTGATGAGGGGGGACAGGTGGGAGATGAGAGGGGAATGGAAAATAGAGAGATGGAAAGAGAGAGGGAGAAAGAGAGAGGACGCAACAGCGACATACTAACCTACATACCCGTCACCACCAGAGCGGCAACTATCTTTCAAGTCGCCATGGATTCAGTATTGAAGGTACTGCAATCATTCCTCTACGCTCCTGTAAGGGGATGAGGACACTCCTTATAAACTACTTCTTACGTAGACACTGAGCTTGCATTCATAACCAACTAAATAAATCATTCACGAGGGTATGTATATTATGACAACATCTCCCTCTCCAACCATAGTCTACAGTCTACATACACACACGCGCGCACAAACGCGACCGCGACCCACACCCCCGGACACGCCCTCGCATCACAGCGCCGCGCAGCGCAACCCCATGCATCGCAGCCCAATCCATCCATCCAACCAATCACGAACCACGAACCGCACCACAGCAACCACAAGCACGAACGCCCAACCCCACGCGCCGCAGCAGGATCGGCGATCCGCAAGATGCGCGATCCGTGATCTGACGCCCATCGCGTCATGCCATGCGCGCCGTGCGACCAGCGCGCCACGTGCCTGCGGCAGCGGGAGCGGGAACGGGAGCGTGCAGAGGGTCGGCGGGCGCTGGGCGTGGGCGTTGGCGTTGGGCTGACAGAGGATCCCCGTGTTGGGCTGGGCTGGGGATGGTGGGCCTGATGCGTGTACGTGTGTATGCACTGTACCGTGCCTATGATGGTGGGGGCTTGCAGTTAAAACAAGGCTGTGAAAAGCAATGGCAACGGCATGCGAGACACGAGCGAGCGCTGCGTGTATGTGATGCACATGTACTTGTGCAATTTCTTTCTTGTGTGTATGTATATGTATGTAGTATGTATGTATGTATGTATGTACCCGACACGAGGGCCAGGGCGAAATGGAAGCCCTGGTTGTAAGCAAGCTTGGTACTTACAAGGCAGCCAACCAGACAGTAGACAGTAGAACAGACAAACGGACAGACAGACCGTGGGGAATCGACCCAGCCCTCTCGAACGCCAGCCTCCCCCTTGAAGGCCCCAGCCAGATAGATGCCCTATGCCCGAAAAGCAAAGCGAAGAAGAAAATAAAAGAAACCATGTCCAACAGGCGCCTAATCCTTAATCCCAACCCCAACCCAGCGCGCGCGCCAGCCAGCCACCGTAATATATGCAGACGGCCGCCAGCCTCGCCGAACTGTACCAACCTTGACGCTGCGCTCATCCCCCAGTCAAGTCAGCATTCCAACCACTCGTCGATACTCATTCGTTCGTTCACTCATTCCCCCTCACCCCTCGCCACCGCCAGCGACTGCAGCGACGGCGACGACGCCCCCGTCCCTGTCCCTGCCTCCGACCCCGCCACGCCCAACGCTCTCCTCACCTCCTCCGCCTCCACCTCGCCCATCGCATGCGAGCTGCGCCGATCAATCTCAAACGGCGCGCCCAGCTCCACATCCAAGTCATACGACGAGCGGGGCCGGCGCGCGGGCAGCAAGTTGCGCGGCCACAGCCAATGCGACTCGCGCTCGAAGCTCTCCGTGATCGTCACCAGCCGCTCTGTCCCATTGCCCGTGGCCAGGCTGGTGTGGGACCGGGACGTCGCAACCACCGGCAACGCCACCGACGCCGGTCGCCGAGGAGGCCGCATTTCGTGCTCCTCTGGCGGCGCGCGCCCGCCGCCTTTGCTGGTCGAGTCTTGCGAGCGGTCGCTGCTGATCTTCTCGTAGGGCCGGCCTGCGCCGCTGCCGCTGCCGCCGCCTCCGCCGCCCCGTCGCCTGCTTGATCGGCTCTGCGTCGTGCCTGACCGGTGTGATTTCTGTGCTGAATTTGAGGCCCGCCGCTTTGAGCTGTACGGCGACATGTATGAGAGTGCGCGCGACGCCGAAGCGTACCAGCCCCGGAGCAAGGGGCGGAGCGTCGCGAGCGAGCCGGCTGTGATGCCAGCGCCGCACTCGATTGTGTTCCAGATGGCAATCATGGCGGCGCTCCCTGGTGTGGGGAATGGGTTAGCGCTGCAGTGCGCGCCTTTGGGCGGAGAAGGAGCGCTTACAGAGGAAATCTGAAGGGTTGACCAAGCCTGCGATGTACTTTATGCGGACGGTGGAAAAGGAGCATCCAACGACGGCGAGGAAGAGGATTAAGAATACGGTAATCTTTTTGCGCAGGTCCATGGTCGTGCCCCAGAGCAGGGCGATCGGCACGCATGCATATACCCAGTCTATCGCCATGTTCCATATGGTGTGCGTGTACGCGAGCGCGAGCAACACGCTGCGCGGCGCGCAGCGACCCGTGACATATCTAATGAGAAAGTACTTAGGGTTGCCACACATGAAGATGACGAAGAAAAAGAAGAAACCGGAGACTATGATGGTGAGGACGATTGTTGCGATGATGAGGTTTTTCTGCCATGGTTTGGAGATGATTCGTAGGAAAAATATTCCAATGGATATTTTGAGCAGCATTGTAGTGGAGATGTAGCATGCTTCGCTAACTACGATCCACTGGTCCTGTCAGTGTGTTTTTTGTCTCAAAGTCGGAGTGGATGCATGCGGGATGGGCATACATATATCGCAGCACCCGCTACTGCCGTATGAGTCCCGCCACCGTACCCGTAGGCAACAATAATGACCCCAGTACAATAAACGGTGAAAAATATCTATGTATGCACATGTGGTTAGTATTGGGTAGTCTTAAGATCAAGACAGCGCGTACCACTGCGAGGAGCATTGTAGCATCGTCCCACCCGAAACTGTGGATAACACAAGCACGCGCATAGCAGCGCAAACACACTGTGGTCCATGTTACAGCCAGGAATGCAATGCACACTGCCAGCTCTATGGGCGCCTTGGACTCGGTCTCTGACAGTGGGTGATAATTCGCCATCCTGGCGCTGCTTGTCGAAGGGTCTGAGCGTGATGATGACGGTCTGTGCGAACAGAGCGCTGCGAGGCTACCACTAGGGATTCATGGACGCTGGGGACGAGATCCGTAAAGCTGGGTACGTGGGTAGCGGGTGGAGATGCGCCGGTGAACAGTGAATTGACAGTCCAAAGAACGTTATCGAGGTAAAAGCGTGTAAATATCAAAGAAAAACGACAACATTCATACGAGCGTGATTGGAGACACAAGGTGGCGATGGGGGTCAGTTCTCCAATGGCTGTGTAGAGGAAAGAAAGAGGCAAATCAGAGAAGCTGAAGCAGCGCATTTGACAATGATGAAGTAAAAGTACAGGATGAGCAGCAGTGTATCTCGGCAGCGGCGGGAATTGGCCAGTGTCGGCAGAGATTTGAACCCGACTGGTCCATGGACACGGAACTGCACTAGATGGTGATGTGAACCGAGAGGGTGGGTAGTCGATGGTTGGCTGGTTGGGAGTACGATCTTGGACCCCTAGCTGCTTTCGGGCCATACAACTACATCGAAAGCCCGCTCCTTGCAGCAGACAGGCGTTTATGGCGCAGCCTCGCGCGTCCCGCGTGCTTTTTTAGGGACAGTGTAACCACGCAGGTGGATCTCGGGAGAGAAGACGGCGGCGTCGCACCAAACAGCGGCCTGTTTTACTCGTGATCAAAATTGCAACGGTCTTCACATACCGGCAAGCAGGGCCAGATATAGCTGATCTGCCCGTCTGTCCCTGTCGCCGATCCGCCATCTGCCACGCGCGAGGGACTCGTCCTGTGCGCCTCTCGGGCCTCAGGAGAGGGCGTGCGAAGGGGAGCGCAACGTGGGATGACGCCTCGTGTCGCACTGGCTGCACGAGGAGGGAACCGACAGCAAGAGTCCCCGGCTGCATATCCGCGTGAGTTGAAGAAGGCATCGGTTGCGGCAAGCAGCCGGGGTCGGTGGTGTTTTGTTTTTTCGGGCCCCCGCGCCGCGATCCCTGGCAAGGCGGCGGCGGGCCATTGGGAAGGGAGGCCGAACGCTTCTGCCGCAGTGCATGGCAGCATGCCTCGTTTTTGTGTCTGTGACCAGCGACATATGTTGGGTGGAGGTTGGGGGAAGCAGCCATCGAGCGTTCGCTAAGTACGGGTACGCCTTCTCTTAGCGCCCGTCAGACCCGTCCAGCATGCCATGGCCATCAAAACAAACCAACACCTGCCTTACCTCAACCCTACGAATCTTGCTCAATGCCGCCGTCAACCCGTCGCCGCCAGCAAGCCGAGCCCGAGCCCCAGCACTACCTCGACCCACCCTCCGACCTCGACGATGTGACACACGACGATGACCTCGAGGACCTCATGGTCGACGTCGACGCTGATGCCGACGACGATGTCGACGAAGAAGATGACGAGCCAGGTTCGTTTACACGTTTCCTTTGCCTGCGCGATTTTGACAGCCCAGTGACTTGTCCCCCCTTCTGCCCCCACCCCAATCCCCACGCCCTCCGCTTCTTCGTGGGCTTTGTACTATCGCACCACTTTTGCTCGTCGGTCCATTTGCTTTTTCCATTGTTGCCATTCGAATCGCCGTATGAAACATGGGCCAAAGGTCCCCGATTCTTTGTGCGTGTCTGTTACACGCAGTCTTGAGTCCGGCAATCGAACCGCCAAGATCAATCTTAATCTGCGACAGGTTGATTGCAAGATGAGATCCGGCCCTCTGGTCAGACGCGTTGCCGTCCCCGAGTTTGGAATCCATCATCCCAGACTTTGCTGCCGGTGTCAGAGTCGCTTACGGCGCTCCCACGCCTTACTAATGTACCTTGACCGAAGAGCTCTTCCGCGCCGCCCATGCAGTCGCTCCGGCGTTCCGATGCGGAGGTTCCATTTATCATTGCTCACCTTTCTTTACATACGGCTAGGGTCCATGCTGCCGGGTTTACACACCAAGGCCATGACTGGCCAGACTCTTGACTCTTGAAAAGCCCTTCTGCCACGTCCTGCCCCAAGTCGTCATACCTACACATATCTGTTCCACGTAATCTGAGCGAGCCCGCCCCGACGTTCCGCTGACTAGGGTTACAGAGTCCCCCACAGATGACAACACGCCACCACTTCCTCAAAATCTGAAGGAGATTTCGTCACTGGCATCATGGACTGTATCAAGCAGTAAGCCTGGCTGCGGTGTCCCACAACTGCGCTCGCCGTCGACGTCTCTCTTCTGGCAGTCTGATGGGCCTCAGCCACATTACCTAAACATCCACTTTTTCAAGGTCGTCGAGATCGTGGCGATGCGCATCTACCTTGATTTCGATCAAGATGAGAGCTATACGCCGACGAAGATCGCATTTCTAGCCGGCATGGGTGAGATGGACCTGCAGGAATGGGGTGTGATGAGCTTTGTAGAGCCAAGAGGATGGGTCAATGTCGATTTCGAGGGTGTTGGTGCCGTGGATGACTCCGGATCTGACTCCGACTCGGAAGAGGAGATCGATGATGAGGAAGACGAAGACGGCCATCCAAAGCGGAAGAGAAAGCTGCCAGTACTGAGAGCGATGCTCGTCCAGATCAGAATTCTCGAGAACCATCAGAATGGCAAGGACACGCACCTCCGCGGTCTCCAGATCTTCTCCAAGGACAAGGCCTACAGCGAGGTCCGTAGAGGCACGACAAGAGCCATTGAAACGACTCCGGTCGCAGCCGAACGCCCGGGAGCAAAAAAGAAGAGAGCCATGCCCGAGCCTGACTGGGGCATGTTGCCTGAGCTACGATAGAGGCTTGTTTTTCCCGACATTGCACGAGGGCACGTCAAGTGCCAGCACATGGATGTCAGTTTATCGATTTTTGGCGCCGGTCACGAAGCTAGAAAACTATGAAACGGCAGGATTCGTAAATCGACGATGACATCAACGTAGCTGGACGCTTCGCACGTCACGATGGGCACACGTGGTGGTTTTGTTTGTTGTTGGACATTGTGTTCGAACAAGAGTGCATTTCGACGACCGGCCCCAGAATGGTGTGCGCGGCTACGACCGGGATGTGGGACGATCCAGGGAGTGCGGGCTTGCGGGAAGAGTCTCGAATCGACGCACGGCTCGCGAGAGATTTCACGGCGCGAGATCGGAAGCTTGGAAGGGGTTCGCACATTCAGCATGTCGATGACGAGAAAAGAGTAAAAATTTAATAATAGCCTCGATCGCGCCTTGACTCCCATCGAAGACGTTTTGGCATAAATTTTTTTTTTAGCTTGTTTAGCTTTGCCGTGTGGTAATCGAGGCGGCCTGAGGGGGGCTTGGGGGGGGGGGCACATGGGCACGCGGTGGTGGTGCGACCAGGCGTTTGGAGGATCGTATGAGACACGCCATCAAGGTGGGCAGAGAGGAGGAAATTGGCGAGAAAAATTTGAGGAGCACCGGGAGCATAGGGCTGCTCCGCGAAAACGCCACAGCACATCATTGTCAGCCACAGGGCTCGTGACAAATGACTCACCAACCGGTCACGACAACAGGGTGACTCTTTGCGCGTTCCTCCCGTCAGGCTGTATTTAACAGCCCAACTCGTCCCCATGGTGCACCCGCCTTTTGACCGCCAGGCTCGTCCTCGCACCGTGTGGAGTGACCGGTGAGAGGATTCGTACCTCCTTTTTCCAGAAGCCGCATCCCCGACACTCAGACCTCCCCTTCTCCACCCCACAGACCCCCCGGGGAACACTACCGCGAAACATGGGCCAGCGACACAACAGAAGACGCACCAGGAGTAGGCCTAGAAACCACGACGCCCAAGACACATTTAAGTCTGCCCGCGCGCGCTCTTTGCTGCTCTACACACCCACCACTGTGTCCTACTCAACCCGTCCAGAGCCTAGCTCTGGGCTCCTCCCGGAATACCAATCCCGCTTCGACTGCCCGCCCGCAACGACCGGGCACCCACCATCTTCGCCATGGCCTGCTAGAATGCAGCAAGAGACGTTGCGCTTGTTCGGCGGCGAAATCGGCGACGAGGCGAGCTTGTGTGCGCCGATGCTGAAGGTCGTGATGGATCTCTTTGACGACATCGACTACGTGGATCCCTGAACGCGCGGCCCGTCACCCCACGACTTCAATCCTCCCCAAGCATCGAGCCGCAACACTCCAATGGCCGAGCTTGTTCCTCTGCGACTGTGCTACCCCCTCTAAAGCGCTTCGAGCCTTTGCGCATGTCTGCAATACGAAAACACTCCTTTGCCTTGTTGCGGGCCCGGCACGCGCTCCTTTCAAGGCAATCGACCACCATCCAAAACAATCACGAATCAAAAATGAAACTACCCCCGGCTCTCGACGCTTCTGGACCCTTTTGCGCGGCCACCAATGGGGGGGGCACGGCCGCTCCTCCAACAACTGCATCCGTCAACAACATTCGACGATGATGAAATTCTCCGAAACTCATTCTGAGGCATGGGATCACCCGAGCAAGGACTCGTAGCAGGGAAGGCGTCTCACCGCTCCACTCGGCTGGGTGGAGTCGGGAGACCCGGACCGGTCCGCCGCGCTCGGCCCTGGGACTCTTTGAGGCTCCGCATGGCGATGGGATTGGGCGAAACGTGGTGTTCGTGGCAGCTCGATGCACGCCTGGCCCTCCTCAGTGTGGGGCACAGGTTTGAGCGTCGTTGTCGCGGTGAAGGAAAAAAGTCATGCATGCGGAGCGAGCGTAGGAAGCAATCATTGTCAGCGAATCAGATGGCACAGGGTGCATTGCGGCAAAACGGAAAAATTATTTCTTAAAAAAATGGTGATGGACTTGAGGAAAAATACGGTTTTTTCATGAGTTTGGGATGGTCTCCTTTACGTCCGCTTTACCAAGATACCCACGAACCGAAAATTTTAAAATGTTGTCCGTCTTCTATTCGCTCTTCCTTTGACGTGCTTTGCTTTGGTGTCCACTGTCCACTCGTGCCCACAGTATTTTTCTTTTCACAACAACAAAGCTGTGCACGGCCACGCAAAATCTGGTTGGATATACCCATGAGGCATGCGTTTGACTATTCAAAGGTTATCTGGAGCATAACTGAGGTACACAATCCGCTATGCAGAGGTATCTGGGCATACCTATGGAGCATGCATTCGACTACACAAAATTTACCTAGGCATACCCACGAAGCATGCATTGGACTATGCACAAGTTATCAAGGCATACCCGCAAGGTATACAATCGGCTATACAAAAGTTAGCTAGACATACCTATGAAGCATACAATTAACTACACAAAAGTTATATGGACATACCCATGAGGGTTGTTGAACGTCGATGCATTTCACGACACCATCGAATTCGAATCAGCAGGGCAGAAACGTTCATTCTGTTTAGCTACCTGAAGCAGCTTCTCGCTCTGTGACATAGCGCTGCATGTTCTCCTTATCTCGCATTTGTCCTCATGTATCGACGTGACTGTGTGGACCGCGGTGAGGGCTCTGACGGCTACTGTGTTGGAGGCCGAAGCCATCACTGATTGTCGGCATCATCGTCGTCGTCGTCGTCGTGGAGATTATATCAATTAAGATATACAGATAACCACGCAGTATCTAACTGTATACACCAAAGAAAGAATGCAAATGTCCCTGGCTCAAACGTCGTAACTAGTCTTGCCGCTGTGCGGTCGAAGAAGGCGCAGGCGGCGGGCTCGCGCCTTCCACAGTCCAAATGCGGCTTTACAAACAGCTTCGTCCTCGCTCACGCTCCCTCCTTCTCTCTTTTTCTCTTCATATTACTACCGCAAAGATGGCCTCGCGTTCTCAAACCGACAGGCCCTCGACCCCAACCCCGCCAGAGTTCTCCACGGTACCATCAGCGGCTTCGATGGATTTCTTTACGGTCATTGCCATGGCTATCGTAACAGTAGCCTTTCATGTCTTGCCGACGCGCTCAGATCCATGGTTTTTGGTCAAGCCCTCACCTCAATTAGGTGGTTGGGAACTCAGTCACGACTATGACGCTCTCACACATCGATGGGTCCCCATGACACTTCCGTGGCTGGCATGCGGGCTGTTGGTATACCTTGTGCCGCCTGTCGTCTTCCTAGCCACATTTTATTGGATCCGCGACACCAGAGACTTAGGCCTATCGGTAAGGCCACCCTTCACCTTCGTAGCAAGACTTTGGCTAAGCTACTCTCAACAGTGTTTCGGCGCCAGCAACTGTGTCACCATATCGGTCATGTTCACCGAGATGCTCAAATACTTCATTGGTGGGCCGCGTCCGTGGCTACTCTCAATATGCACCGGCGGCAGAGTCACTCCAACTCCAACAGACGCCATTTACACCGGCTTGACAAGCGGACAACATGTGCGCGTAAGGGTCCTCTGCGCAGAAACTAAACCGGCATTGCTCGACCAAGCCCTCAAGTCGTTTCCTTCTGGCCATACCGCCACCGCGTTCGCTTGTGGCACTTACCTGTCACTGTACTTTGGCTACCGGTTTGGTATTCTCGGGACACGCTCACCAAGGCTTTACGATACCGGATTGGATATGATGGGAGCGAGAGCGGCTGCCGGTACGACATCGATAGGCGAGCAAGGCCAAGAAGCACAGAGAGTACAGACACCACTGTCTAGCAGCGTTGTACTCCGACCCCAAGACTGTTTCGACGATGGCTACGACATCGCTCTCTGGAAGCAGCTCCTCGTCATCCTTCCTATGTTCGGCGCCCTCATGATTGGTTGCAGCGTGGTATACTGCCACTGGCACCATTGGTGGGATGTCGAGATGGGAGCGTTCATGGGCGTTTTTATCGGCCTCTTCTGTTACCGGGGGGTGTTCGACGGACGATATCCACGGCCTTTACGTCGGCAAAACTCGTTGGCCTACATAAAGCGAGTGATGCTCAAAGCCAAGGAAGCATTCAGCTGGAGGGCTTGAATGCCGATGGTATGTTGCGTAGCTAAGAATTCGAAGAACTTAATCTTTGCTTCTGTCCTAAGTGAGTGAACGTGATGGTATTTGCGACGAGTGATAGCGATGAGGCAAGGTGTGGTGTGTTGTATTGTAGAATCCATCGAAGGGTCCTGCACGGTTTTCTGTTCCACGTAATACTACTCTGATGGGTCTGACTTACGTTCTTACCCTTGCATATTTGTACTCTCGTACCTTTACAGGATACCTTTGCCCTCTTGATTGTCTGTGCTTCCGTGTCTTTTCAAATCTGCTCGCCCTCTTACATAGCTATACTTTTATGCCTTTTCGAATACTCTTGTGTCCTCGTACCATTCTTATCTTTATAGTCACCTAGCAACTATCGACCGTTGCGTAATGACCCGCTACAACTACCCAAGGAGCACTCGGTAGGTATGGCAGACTTTCCCTAACATGTTATTAAGAGATGAGCAAACCACATCAATGCAGTGTACACGCATACCTCCACAGCTCTCCACGCGCGCCACACCATATATACCTACCACCAAATCCCGAAAAGCACCCCCGCAAAGCCCAGAATCTCAGCATCATCCCAGCACCGCCCCGGTACCTAGCACCCCCACACCCATCAGCCGTGCCTCACCTGACAGCCAAGCCCAAGCCCAAGCCAAGCGGCATCTTCTCCACCGCGGGGATGAATCGGGGCCGCAGAGCGGGGGAGTCAGCGCAGCAGCCAAAGCGCGCCAATCGCAAGCGCGGCAGCGGACGGACGAGCAGCGTCGCGCCTCCTGCACAGCAACAATAGTCGCCAGTCACCAGTGCTCCGGGACCGGCTCTAGGTCTGGGGCGCACAGGCAGGGAAATCCGCGCGCGCGCGATCTCTCGGAGCCGAGCTGGAGCCTCGACAGCCAGGCCTAGGTTGTCGCCTTGACGAGCGACACTGACGAATGACGATTGGCGTGCTGGCGTGCTGGCGGGCTGCTCCCTGGCATTCCTGGCTCTTGGGGGCGTCGCCCGTCGTGTGATGATCTGCGCGGCCGACGCTTCCCCGCGGTGGTCGGCGTTCGCTCGGGGGACGTGCAGTGTGCGCGACGCGACTTGTCCCGACGCTGGCCTGGATGGTGCAGGCGGAGAGTTGGTTAGGGCGAGACGGAGAGGGACATGCTGTTGTTAGTGCGTGTGGGTTGTGTGGATTGATTGACTGTGACTGTGCGTCGTGGTATTTATTTAATGCTTGCCCGGCGCGCTGGTTCCTGGTCTGCTCCGCATCTTGCTTGCTCGGGTGTCTACTCTTTGCGCAAACAGAAAACAACTCTCGTCTCTCATACACAATTGTTCTTCCTTCTCCCGTCCTCAATCGAGCCTACTGCTCCAGCGTCCAAAAGCGTTCATCCATCCATCCATCCTACACCAACGAACCAATCGGCGCCTCCCGCCACCACAACACCAAACCAAACCAAACCAAACCAATCAATCAACACCAAAGCCAACCATGCCGCTCAAAACCTTCTTCACGTCGATAAAGTCCGCCTTCAAAGACTGCGGCGTCCTAATGGCCGCGCGCGACGACGACGATGACGACTACAACTTCGCGTCGGGCCACCGGCGCGGCGCGCAGTCGATGCAGCAGCAGCACTACAACGACGACAAGCGGTTCGCGGAGCCGCTGCCCAGCGAGGCCTCCAGCGCCGTGCACAACCCGCACAACTAAAAAGCCCACGGCTGTTCTGCTTTTCCACTCTATCTACTCTACGCTTACACCGCATCTCCGCGCACACACATACATACACCGGCGCATACACCGCATCGTCGCGGCACCGCTCATCACCCTCGTCAATCACCTCGTGCCGCAAGCTCATCGCAAGCTCGCCAATTTCCACCACCATGCTCCCTAAAGCTTGCGTGCGGGCTGGGCGCCCGGGCTAGGCCGTTCGGCGCCGCGGGCGTGTTTCGCCTCTCTCGTAGTAGCTACAGTGTAGAGATGAACGGCGGGCGGGTCCGAGGCGGACTATTGATTTGAAGCGCGGAGCACGGGGCTTGGGGGCTTATTCGGCCGCGGAGTTTATGATTTTTTCTTTCCTTTTTTTTATGTTCCCCCGTCAAGGTTGTTGATGGTTGCTTGTTTTATCGAGATATCCTGGGATTGGGCGCGTCGTCGTCTTCGGTAGTTTGATGCGTGGTGCCGGTTGTTAATTTACCCTGTCTGCCCTTTTTGGTGATGCTCCACGTGATGCTACACCATAACTCGTGAAGCTAAAAGCGCTTTATTGAATTTTTGACTTTATGTCATCGTATTTGTATATTTGCTTTCGTATGCCTTTCGCATGTCCTTATACCCTTGCCTCATCTTGTTTTTGTACAGTACATAGAACAACTCGCTCTTTATATCATCTCCTTGATAAGCGGAGCTACCCAACACTACCCAAGTAAAAAGGTAAATCTGTCTACAGCTACCCAAAGTAGTCAGCGGGTATAGTAGATTTAAATGAATACGATGTCAGGAGGCGCTAAGGAATGAGCGTATTATCCGGGGCCATCGAACTTCTCGTGTCGAGAAATTAACGTTGGCTTTCGTTAGGACCACCCTTAGTAGTACATAGCCCGAAGCTACAGTAAGGGCTGCGCTAATGAAGAGCTTTGAGAGCCACTATCCAAACCACTACTGTACGCCAGGCAGTCCCGTGGATCATTATCGGATTCAATTCATGCCTAGGTACCCGAATACCTCTGATATATACTGCAGCTTCTTGGGCGGGGTGTCGATGAGATATAATCTTGCGTGTTTTGGTGTTTTACCGACCTGGGAGAGAATGTTTGACTGTGCTCACCGCTCTCATATGGCTACTCGCTCACGGCAGACTGGAGAACATGAGCGCCTTTTGGCGTCCTTGTTGTTACTTGCGGGCGTTTGTTTATTCGTTCGTTTGATGGTGACTAGGGTTGTCCACCCGTTGCTAGCTAGGGAGAAGCTACATATCTAGGCTTATCTTCAGGCTGAGAGAACGCAGGAACAGCAGTAACGATCGTTCTATCATCTACGAAAATGCAGAGCTAAAACGAACGCAAATACAAACGTCTAAAAAGAAGGATGTGCCGCTTAGCTTGTGTTATGCCGCATGAGACCCGTTATAATTTCTTTTTCTTTTGTGCTGTTGACCCTGTTTATGTTCCTTGCGGTCTGTGCCACGCTACGTTGTGCAAGTGCTAATCGAGAGAGCGGAGAGGAAACGAAAAATAAAAGCGAAACCAAAAACATCACTGATATGCCGCAAGGCAAAAATGCGCCATCTTGCTATCTTCAAAACTGGGGTCTTAGCCAAGAAAACAAGCTGATGCATCGCAAGTTCAACGCGCTGGAAAGACTGATATGCAACCTTCCAATCATATGTACCTATTTGAGCCCAATCATTCGCTGGGTTACCGAACGGATATGTATGAACCGGTCCGCCGAATATCGAAGTATCAACATGGCCTAGTAAGTGTAAGGGCCCGCATACGAGCCCCTGTAAGCAGACGTTGGACAGCCGCCGTAAGAATTCCCACGACCATCATCAGTCGAATTAGGAAGCGGCTGTGGCGCCGCCGTCCAGTTGTGGTGAGAATTTCCATCCACACCGAACAGTGTTATCTCGCGGTCTCGACGGAACTTGCTGACCGCAGGATCGGCCCACGGGTTTGGGGCGCCAGGAGTATCAACCGAAGCCGGAGATGGAGTGCGGAACGAAGCGTTGGAAAGACCACGCTCGTGAGCTCCGAGATGACGGTGTGGTAGGACCAGTGACTGAAAACTATGATGATAAGCCAGCGGCTTTGACGGCAGCTCGGGAGCTTTAGCCGGCAGGTCGGGCTGCTTGAATGGCTTGGTGATGTGGTGTAGCTGATTTTGAGGTTCGAGTACAGCAGGGTTAATGGGGCCCCAACGGTTTTCGCATTTGTCTAGCAGTTTCCTGTCCTCTGGCGATTCATCCTGCGTCAAGTCCATTCCGATGACGAACAGACAGTATATGCAAAAGCCCATTTTGTGAGGGGGTTGCCTTGTACATCGCGTGCAGCAATCTTCCAGTCCCTTGAAACGGAGTTGCGGATAACTTTTGAATGTCGAAGGAGGCTTGTACCCATTATCTGGGCCGGTAACTCTGCCGGCCACGTTGTATCCTCCATTGTTATCAAGATGAAAGCGGATGTTGTTGCTTGATGCATACCGAGCAAGAGCACCGGGGACCTTGCTCCAGTGGCCCTGCTTGGCTTTGGTACCAGTTTGCACGCCCGCATTGTGTGTATTGTTTTCGGGAAGCTCCTGGGGCTGCGTGTTATTTGTGATCTGATGGCCGTCCTTCATTGTCAGACTATCAGATTCGGCAGTCAGAAACTCATGGGAACGATGACAGTCATTATGAATAGGCAAAAGATCCGGAGCATGGATATCACCAACATGGCGCTCATCTACGTGTCTTCGAGTCGTCTGTGCTGCCATCCTTTCCCACTCATGTGGATGGACGAAATCCTCAACCGAGTAAAAGCGCTTGCGTTGTCCGTGAGATGGTAAGATTGTGTTCGAATCACAGGTATGTTTCTTCGAGTCGTGGTTCACACTTTGGAACAAGTGGCCATTTCCTGGTTCCTTGTTGCTGTGGATGTTTGAGTTCAAGCCCTCGTTGACAATGCGGAGCATCTCTTCTCCTTTGGGAGCAGTTGTGAGATTTTCATAGCCATTGCTGGTGACAAGGATATCGTCTTCGATGCGTACTCCGCCAACAGGAAGGTACTTTGCAATGACTTCCTTGTTGATATACTTGGAATGAGTCGGGTCGGTGAAGTAGAGCTTCTTGAGGGCATAGCGTGAAAAGTAACTGAGTTTCTTTAGTACTGGCGGCACGCTCGCTCACTTGGTTGGAAGCGCCAGATCACTTACATTCCAGGCTCTACCGTAATTACCATGCCTTCCTCTAAAGCGCCGCTGTATGGATGCACAGGAGCTTTGCAACATTCTGAATCATATACAGGAAGTCCAAGAGCAAAATTTTCTGCAGTCATCAGTGGAACGTCTGAGACATCATGGACCTCAAGGCCTAAATGATGGCCAAGGCCGTGGGGAAAGACAGCAAGTGAGGTGCCGGCATCGAAGATTTCCTGCTTAGTTCCATTGTGGAAAATTCCAAGTTCAAGCATGCCCTGAATAGCGATTCTGTGGGCCATATAATGAAGGTCTAAGAATCTAACACCGGGACGAATTGCTTCGATGCAAACGGACTGCATCTTTTGGACAAGGTAGTAGATGTTCTTGGCTTCCTCAGATGGCCATTTCCCAGAAAGTGGAAAGGTCCTAGTTACGTCGCTCGCATAACATTGCCACTCTGCGCCAGCATCGAGACACATGAGCTGGCGGTTTCCGAATGGCTCATCGTTTTTGACGTAATGAAGGGTGGCGGCATTCTCTCCGGAGGCCGCTATGATCTCATACGATTGGTGCTTTGCGTCTTCTGCGATACATGTGTCCAGAAAGCTGGCTTCCACTTGGGCCTCGTTCTTGAACCTAGACAGGCTTGCCAGCACCTCACGGTGAGCCTTCGCACTAACGGCATTGGCATGTTTGATCAGCTTAATTTCGTGAGGATCCTTGCGGACACGCTCCGTATCAATGGCCACCTTAAGCTTGGTGTAGTTGACACGAGGTGACTTGTCCTGTCCGGGTTCTGCCGCCTGGTCTGGATGAAGGATATAGACGTCGCCTTTGTTAGTCGCCATCCATTCTCCGACAAAGTCCTGAACTTCACTTGAGCAAGACACTTTATCAATGTCATACTTGTCGAGAGCCTCTTCGGCAGTTGATCCACGGCCGTTCCAGATGACCTTCCTGGGGTTGATTTCGGGAATGTAGAGAGTCAGTTGGTCCAGACGGAAGTCGTAAGTGAGGTGGCAGTCTGGTTCATCGACACTGAAAATATGTTACTTCATGTCAAGATCAAGATTTACATGATGCCGCTGACTGACGCGCCTCACCCCCTCAAGTAGCATCGATATATCAGCTTACCCTGAGAGATAATAGAAGTAGCGGCGCTGACGGAACGGCAGGAACTGATCACTATCCTCAAGGTAGGTGGTCGGGGCACCTGGCAGATAGATCAGGCCGTCCTTGACACCAAGGCGCTGGGCGACTTGGCGAGCGTGCTGTTTCGCTGATCATGGGCGTTAGCAAACAGGGCACGTGGGGTGAAGTTCGGACGAAAACCGACCTGGATATTTCTCCAGCGGCGACGAAGCGCCGATGGTGACAAGAATGGCTTGGTGTTTCATCGTCTCGTCTGCGTTAGCGCCGACCATTTTGGGCGGCGTGATGGAGAGACGTCTTGGTGTTGGTGGTGGAGACGCTAAAATGAGGCTGGTGCGGGGCGGCACGTGGGGCCGGGAGCGGCTGCGTAGAAAGCAGAATGGCTGCGTAGATTCCAGACCGCCAGCCGTTTCATCTTTGGCGCGCGCCAGTCCCGGCCATTGGCTGCCCGCTCTCCCGCCCCCATGTCACGGACCGCCTGTCCTGCTGCTTGCTCGCGCCTGCTGAAGCTGGCATTCCTGCTTTATAGCCTCATCCTTGTTTCGTGACTTTAAAATGCTGTTCTATCTCATCCCTCACTCGAGTCTCTGCCTTCACCTACGCTTTTCACACGACTACGGGCAGGAACCCGTGTAGATCTCTACCTCTCTCATTGGCTGTTTTACATTTTCTCGTTTCCAAGATACCCATTTCTGCTCTACAACAATGGCATGCGAACCCTCCAATACTCGGCATCTGAAAGGGCTGGGAGCCCTTTGCTGCAGCATGCTTCTCCTTTCAAACCTGCCAGTCGCCAGTGCACTGCATCACATGAAGCTCGTAGCCCCCCAGCGTAGCCTCAAGCAAACCGACAACAACACGCCGCTCATAGTCTCAAACTGGTGCAGCGACACCATCTGGCCAGGCTTCCTTACACAATCTGGTTTTGGCCCTGTCTCGAGTGGATTTGCCCTCCAGTCCGGAGAGAGCAGGAACCAGACTGTATCCGAGGATTGGCAAGGCCGTATATGGGGAAGGACGAACTGCACTTTCGACGATAACGGCAATGCATCGGAAGATGGTCCGACGGCTTGTGGGTCTGGAGACTGCAATGCCAAACTTGAATGCGTTGTTTCTGTACGTACCATCCATGCTCTGTTGATGATCTCAAGTTAACAAACGCAGGGCAACAATCCAGTGACACTCGCCGAGTTCACTCTCGATGCTGGTGATGGGCAAACTTACTATGATATATCCATGGTCGATGGATACAACTTGCCCATGGCCATTGTCCTACAGCCTTTGGGCAACTCCAGCATTGCTGATCTCCCACCGAACCGCACCAACCCTTCATGCCAAGGCACATCCGGAATGCTCGCCGACAAGTCTTTCAACCCATATGACACCCAGCAGCTGTTCCTCGGTACCAACAGCTCTTACCCGCTCCCCTTTGACCGAGACGTCACAGACAGCCAGGTTTCTTCATGGTGTCCCTGGAATCTTCAGGTCAACCCACCGGAAAAGCCTGGCGATGGTGTATACCCCTATCCGGATGACAACATTCAGCGACCGGCCTTTGATCCTTGCTACTCTGCCTGTGCGAAATGGAACAAGGATGAAGATTGCTGCGTCGGTGAACATGACTCCCCGGGAACCTGCAAACCAAGCGATTACTCCAAAGCCGCAAAGGCTATTTGCCCGGATGCCTATAGTTATGGTGAGTTCCTTATACTCCTACGAAGTCTCTCAAGCGCGATCCCAGTTAACAATGATACTTTGCAGCATTCGATGACCAGACATCAACGTTCATTATCCCCGCAGGTGCAGGTTTCGAGGTCGTTTTCTGCCCCAGTGGACGGTCGACTAATATCCTCGAGATGGCTGGAGGCGGCAAAACGAACAACGGCGGTGACTCCATGCTCGCTCTTGGGGGTCAACGCGTGCTCGGTTTGTTGCTCGCAACGGCCACCAACGTGTTTTTTATTTCCATCCTCTTCTAATTTTGTTTTTGTGTGTATAGATATGAAGGGGATGTACGATGATTTCAGCGATTGGAGCCCTGCTCTGTTAGAAAAGCGACACGCTGTCAGCGGCCTGGTGCCCGCTAGACTTTTTTCCTTGGTTTATGGCGGATTTGTCGGTTTACCGCATTAGATACCCTTTGTACTCAGTACTTCAGTAGTACCTACCTATTGCCACGTTGTTTAAGGCCTCCCGAGACATGTTATCAGCCGATGTGGCGTCGATTCCTCATCGTACAAGGGAGGTGATGTATGTGATGCTGGATTCTCGCCGTTTGGTGGTCTAGGCTACGTCGAATACGGCATTCGGAAGCGCTCGTCCGCTGACGGAAGCGCACTCAGTCGAGGTCCATAGCACACGGAGCGGAAAGCCCGCCAACAGATAGACAGAAAGAGCGAATGTTCAATGCTTTGTATCTCTGGTTAGCAAGGGCTTCCTTGCTCCAGGCAGAGATTACGCGGTAAGGCCCACTTGAAACCCCAAGCTCCCCGCAGTTGGCGCCCTCACCAAGCCCGATTCGACACGGACGCAACACCACCACCTGCTCTCGTGTTCCTCAATGGGCCATTCCACAGTAATGGCATCCGACAAATAGTCACGGCAGCCGGTGCTCCGGCTGTTGCACTCACGCGTTTGCCGTGTCCGAACCGACTAATGGAAGGTCCGCGAGTCGCGGATACTGCGGCGGCTTCGACCATAAGATCGGCGGTCATTCCCCCTCGAGTGAGCTCGGGATGGTTGTGTCCCATCACTCAATCAACGACGATTGCCACTGATGGCGCAGCCGCTGACCGCACAGCAACTGACCTCTGGATGGTCCTTCAAGCAGGAAAACGAACCAGACGATGCATGGCTGCCAGTTGCCTCGGTGCCTACGAATGTGCATTTGGATCTGATCTACAACAAGAAGTATGCTGTGGTGTGGTGTTTCAACAAAGCTAGGGCTGGCTAACACATAGTCTACAGAATTTCGGACCCCTTCATTGGCTTCAACGAGATCGACGCCGAATGGGTGGCTGAGAAGACCTGGGTCTACAGAGCCAAGCTTCCAGACGTAGCTCCCGCTCAAGATGGCACTGTCACGTTCCTGGCATTTGATGGCCTGGACACCTACGCGACGGTGAAGCTCAATGGAAAGACGATCCTTACCAGCGATAACATGTTCGTCCCGCATCGGGTAGACGTAACGAGCCAATTGGAGCATGGATCGGACAACACCTTGGAGATTGTGTTCTTGCCTGCCCTGGCAGAGGCGAAGAAGGTCAAGGATGCGCATCCTGAACACAAATGGGTGGGCTTCAATGCAGACATGGCTCGGTTGGCTGTCAGGAAGGCCCAGTACCACTTGTAAGCATCGCTGCGCAGTGATGGAGTGAAGCATACATCGCTGACAAGGATAGTGGTTGGGATTGGGGTCCGGTATTGATCACCTGCGGACCTTGGAAAGAAGTACGCCTTGAGACCTACCAGGCCAAAATCTCTGACTTGCGTCTTGACTACAAGCTCGAAGAAGGCCTGAAATCCGCGAACGGCACCATCACGGCGTTCGTGGAAGGGAAGTCTGGCAAGAGCGTGAAATTCAGCGCAGAAATCGATGGAAAAGTCGTCTTCAATGCGACAACGGATGTCGATGCGGACGGGGTGGCGAAAGCAGAGTTCCGCGTCCAAGACCCCAAGCTTTGGTATCCTCACGGATATGGTGCTCAGCCTTTATATAACGTGAGTGCCGCTGTTTCGACCGGCGATGCGGGCCTGCATACCGTGAAACAAAAGGTAGGTTTCAGGAAAGCGGAGCTCGTGCAACAACCCGACGATGTTGGCAAAACGTTCTTTTTCCGCATCAACGACATTGACATTTTCTGCGGCGGTTCCGATTGGATTCCTGCAGACAGCTTCACTCCTCGGATCACATCTGAGAGATACCGAAAATGGCTCAATATGATGGTTGACGGTTACCAAGTTATGATCCGGGTTTGGGGAGGCGGCATTTGGGAGACTGACGATTTCTACTCCATCTGCGACGAGCTTGGTGTTCTCGTGTGGCAGGACTTCATGTTTGGGTGTGGCAACTACCCTGCTTTTCCGGAAATGCGGGAATCCATCCGTCAAGAGGCGGTTGCCAACGTCAGGCGGATCAGGCACCATCCCGCGATTGTCATATATGCAGGGAACAACGAAGATTATCAGGTTCAGGAACAGTTCGGTCTGACGTATGACTACGCGGACAAGGACCCGGAGAACTGGTTGAAGACAGATTTCCCAGCACGCTATATTTATGAGAAGGTAAGTGACAGAAACGGCAGGGCAAGGTTTTCGTATGACACTGCTAACGCGCTGCATTCTAGATTTTACCCGAAGTTGTCCAGGCGGAAAGTCCGCATGTGGCTTACCATCCTGGTTCCCCATGGGGAGATGGACTGGTGAGCTCTAACCCCACGCTGGGCGACATGCATCAATGGAACGTATGGCATGGCACGCAAGAAAAATACCAAATTTTCGACACGCTCGGTGGGCGCTTCAACAGTGAGTTTGGCATGGAGGCATTCCCGCACATTGACACGATCAAGCATTACGTTACGGACGAGTCGCAGCTTTTTCCTCAATCCCACATGCTTGACTTCCATAACAAGGCCGACGGACATGAGCGAAGGATCGCGACATACTTGGTGGAGAACTTTCGCACAGTCACAGACCTGGAGGTTGGTGTCACAGACTGGCAGGATATTGGGCGTGTGACTGACAGGCATAGGGCTTCATACATCTGACGCAGCTGTCGCAAGCCGAAGCATTGATGTTCGGATACAGAGGGTGGAGGCGCCAATGGGGCCAGCGGAGGTTCTGCGGTGGGGCGTTGGTGTGGCAGCTTAATGACTGCTGGCCAGTAACGTCGTGGTCGATCGTGGACTACTTCCAGCGCAAGAAGCCTGCATACTATGCCATGCGCAGGGTATTGGCTCCAATTGCGGTGGCGGTCAAGCGCGCACACCATGACTGGAGCGTGGTGCACGCGCGCCCCGCCAAGACGAGCGGCTGGGAGGTCTGGGTCTCGAGCAGCAGGGCGGCAGAGGTGCAGGCGACGGTCGAGCTGCGCTTCGTCTCCATCGCGACGGGCAGGGACATCAAGGCGGCGGTGGTGAAGAGGGACGTCACGATCCTCGCTAACGGCACGACGGACCTGCTCTCCGGCACCATCGACAACAGCCACGAGGAGCCGCATGTGCTGGCTGCGCGCATCTGGGTGGACGGCGAAATCGTCAGCAGGGATACCGACTGGCCCCAGCCGCTCAAGTACCTCGACTTTGACGACCGCGGCGTCGAGGTCGCGCGCGAGGGCAGCCGGATGCGCGTCACGGCGGCCAAACCCACCAAGGGCCTGGTGTTCGAGGAGCGCGAGGGCGTGCTCGTCGACGACAGCGCGATCGACGTGGTGCCGGGGGACGAGCAGGTCGTCACGGTCAAGGGATTGGGCGCAAGCCACGCACCGCTGCGGTGGAGGTACCTGGGTCAGACTTGATAGCCGGAGCGCATGACATGCAGAGCCTTTTGACGGTATGGGTGTAGCGCAGGCTGGGCCTGTGGTGTGCGGATGAGCTGATATGCTCAGCTGGAGCGATGGAGGGACCGGCTGGAGCCGGGGGCGGCGCGCGCGCAAAGAGAGGTGAGGGGTAGCGGTGGTTCGTAGGTAGGCCAGCGCCAAGCATATGACGGCTATAATCAACGTTACGGAAAAGGCACAGGGTTGCGATGGTGATTTGTTGCAGAATCTGCAAGAAAGCATTCTGGTTGCGAGCGAGGACAATAAGCACCGCAAAAGGTGAGGGGGCAAATCCACCAATGCCTCCCGGCCCCCAAGTCAGACGGCCGGTTGGGGCGGACCCCCCCGGTCGCTCTCGGGCTTTGACACGCGATGGCGCGGTGCGGGGGAGGCAACAGAAAGGGCGGGTAGATCTGGGGGAAGGAACTAAATTTCTACAGCAATACCTGCTTGGCCGTCATGGGTCTGAGATTTTTCAATAAGTTGCGTCGAGCTGCGTCGTCGAGCTGCGTCTTTTCTTTTTCACTCCTTCGTCTTTAAAACGTCGTCATCGTCGCGGGATGAAGCCGTCGTGACACAAACACCATCCCTCGAGCATTCCCCCAACACCACCACAAGGAAGGGAGTTGCCGAATGTTCCACACGTTCCAGAGCTCCGCCGCCCTCAAGTCGCCGGGCGCGGGCGAGGCCGCGGCGACGGGCGGAGGCGGCGCTGGCGCGCCCGAGGGCACAAACAACAAGCCGCCCGTGAGCGTGCGCTCGGGAGGCTCGCGGCGCATCTCGACGAGCAACGCGTGCGTCGAGTGCCGCCGGCGCAAGATTCGGTGTGACGGCACCCAGCCGTGTGGCCAGTGTCTGTGGTATCAGCACCCGGAGGCGTGCAGCTACTCGAAGCCGGCTCAGCGCATCGTCCCCTCGCGCAAGTAAGTCTTTATTTAGCCCCACTGACCTGACCTGACCTGGCTGCTCACGTTTTGCGCGCTGCTGCAACAGGCTGGTGGACCGCCTGCAGGGCCAGATCGACCAGTACAAGCTGGTGCTGGAGCGCCTGTTCCCCCTCAAGGACATCGACGCCCTCGCCTCGCTGCCGCGCGAGGAGCTGCTCAATCTCGCTCTGACCTCGCCTGCCGCCTCGGCCACCTCGCCCACCTTCTCCGCGCCCCACACCCTCTCCGAGCCCGCCCCCGACTCGGATGAGGCCGAGAGCCTCGAGGCTGCCCTGGAGGCTGCCCCCGACGAGGACCCGGAATGGGACGAGGCCCGCAAGCACCAGATCAAGATCCAGGGCATCTCCGACGATGTCAATGGCCTCTCCATGTCCGTCGACCGCCCCTCCTCGTACGTCGGCGTCTCTTCCATCACCGCCGCGCTCAAGGTCATTGTGCGCATCGCGCCCATCGCCAGGCCTTATATCGACTACAAGGGCAACGAGACGGCACTGCCCAGCCGCAGTGGCACCCCGCCGCCAGAATTAATCGACGACAAGCCTAATGCTTTGCCGAACGTCGAGGTCGGTCTGGACTTGATAGACCAGTACTTTGAAAAGGTCCATCCGTTCCTTCCCATGCTCGACGAGTCAAAGTTCCGCACGTCGTACCGCCGCGGCAACCTTTGCGATCCGCCATGGCTGGCATTGCTGAACATGGTGTTCGCGCTTGGCTCATTAGCCTCTTCTAACGCAAGGAACGGAGACCACTACACCTATTTCACAAGAGCACGGCGGCACGTCAGCCTCGAGACGTTCGGCAGCGGGAACCTGGAAGTCTGCCAAACCATGGGAATGATGAGCGGGTATTACATGCACTACCTGAACCGCCCCAACGAGGCAAACTGCCTGATGGGTGCCACGCTACGCATGGCAACAGGTCTGGGGCTGCATAGAGAATACTCGAGCTCGGCCGCCGAGGGCAAGGGGAACGGAATGCTTGGGCTGAAGACTGATGCAGCAATAGCCGAGACAAGAAGAAGGACGTGGTGGAGTTTATTTTGCCTTGACGTGTGGGCAAGCACCACAACGAGCAAGCCGAGTTTAGGGAGAGTTTGCTCTGCAGTTACGGTCTTGACGCCGGGAAAAGTGATGGAAGACGTGAGTCCCCTTCCTCACTGGCGTTTGATCCGATGCTAACGCATTCGCTTCAGCCAATGAGTCGGCAGAATGTCCACGACCTCCGTGTCCTCCCACTCGTCCATAATGTCGAGTTCTGCAAGATTGGCACCCGCATCCAGGACTTGCTGGCTGCCTCGCCTGTGGTCAGGTTTGAAGAACTGGCCCAGATCGACAACGATCTCGTCTCATGGCAGAACAATCTGCCATCCATCCTGGCCACCAACGAGCCATGCCCAGAGTTCTTGAGGGTCCCTCGTTCTGTCATGAAATGGCGGTACCAGAACCTGCGTGTCGTCTTGCATCGACCCTGGTTGCTGTCCAGCGCCCTCCGCCACGCCCCTTTTGCAGCTCTTAGCGCTGAGGAAAAGGTAGCCGTCGGCAAGTGCAGGGTGATGGCAGGACAGAACATCGATGACATCAGCGCCGAATGCACACCAGACCTGATTTCCGGATGGAACGCTGTGTGGTTCTGCTTCCAAGCGTGCATGGTGCCGCTAATCTCATTGTTCAGTGACCCTCTGAGCATGCCCGAAGAGGTGAACAAGTGGAAGGCCCAAATTGAGCGGGCACTGGCCTTTTTTGACCGAATGCTCGAATGGAGCGTTGCAGCGAAGAAGAGCCACGATGCTATCGCTCGGCTGTACGAGGCAGCAAAGATGCACATAGAAAGCGTCGAGGAGCAGGTCAGGGCGCAACATGCCGAGTACGCACGAATGTTTGAGACAGACTCGGGCGCCGAGAGTAAAGACAACATGGCGGTCCAACACAGCCATAACGAGCAGAACTACCACCAGCAGCGACAGGATGCCTTCCGCGCGCCCTTAAAGGACAACGGGACTCCTTTCAACCAGACCCCCTACCCTCAAACGCACCAGCACTTCACGCCCACGGGGGTCAGCGGGCTGAACGGCATGTCTCAGATGTCGGGCGTCGGCATGGGCATCTGGCCCGCGCCTCCGCCTCCGCCGCCCCCGCCTCCTCACAACGGAGGCCTCGGGGAGCAGGGCACCGCCGGGCTGGGCAGCCTGTCGGGCTTCTGGGATCAGATGATGTGGGACACAGGGTTCCCGGAGATGGCGGAGGATCCGTTCGGGCTGAACGGGGAATTCAACTTTCCGCCGGCGAGCCAGGACGCGAACGGGGCGGCGTGCTGGGAGCTAGGGAATTGAGCATGACGAATAGGTACCACCTAGGTAGATAGTCGGGAGTCGGAGACGGTGGCGCGGGAAGAGAGGTGGTGAGAGGTGCGACGGGCCAGGGCATCCGTCCGGGCCGAGGCGGGAGCGTGTGCGGCTGTTGTATACCCAAAACGGGGGTGGTGTGACAGGGATGATGTACGATTTGCTCAGCAGCGTGCAGGTACAATATACGCGGCGTCGTACTTGTGGCGAAGCGAAGTGATGGGCGGCGTAACTCGTAAGCTGATGAGATTGTTCGACGACGTGGTGAGATTAGTGTTGGATGGATTATTTCCCCGGGTTCCGCGAGATCCCGAGCCGTTCGCGTTTTTTGCTGGGACATTGACACTGACCAGTGACACGGCTGGGCTGGGACTCCTGAGCTGCTGCTGCTGCTGCTGCGCGATAACGGTCCTTATCGCCAGGCCACCACGGCCATTTTCTCAGCGCTACTTACTACTCTACCTACCACTACTTTCCTTCCTTCCCCAACACACCAATCTGCTGTCTGTCTGCCTCTCAGCTCTCGGATCCATCATCTACCTGCCCCGACGTCGCCCGGCAACCAAACAACGCATACGTACCGCCAGCCCGCTTTTGATCGACCGCCCGCCAACCGTCGTCGTCGTCAAGGCTCGCCAGCAATTGAACACCGCAGCTTCAATTTTCCCCTCCCGCTCCCATCCGCCGCATACCCAGACACGCGCGCATCGCACACCATCATGTCGGAGAAAGAGGCTTTGCCCAACGGCAACGGCAGCCCGGCCGGCGCAACAGTCAGGTCCGACGAGCCCGAGGAGAACATCTTCATGTTCATCCCCAACCAGATTGGTAAGCCATCCAGCTAGCTGTTCCCCAGCGCCGCCGGAGGAGAGTGGGAGCATTTGTGCTGACGACTGTGATGTTGTGCGCAAACAGGCTATGCGCGCGTCGTGCTCGCCGTCGCGTCGCTCTACTACATGCCGCTGCACCCGCGCACCTGCTCGCTGCTGTATAGCGTGTCGTGCCTGCTCGACGCGCTGGACGGCTTGGCCGCGCGCCATTTCCAGCAGAGCACCAAGTTCGGCGCCGTCTTGGACATGGTGACGGATCGCTGCACCACGGCCTGTTTGCTTGTCTTCCTTGCGAGCGCTTTCCCTCGCTGGTCCATCCTCTTCCAGGGTCTCATCTCGCTCGACCTTGCTAGCCACTACATGCACATGTACGCGACGCTGAGCATGGGCGGCGCGGGCCAGAGCCACAAGAAGATCGATGAGAGCAGGAGCTGGGTGCTGAAGATGTACTACTCGAGCAACGTACGTTAGGCCTGAACAACCGAACCGCTTCCTCAGCGGTACTCAGAAACCGTGCTGCTAACACTCCCCGCAGAAAGTCCTGTTCACGCTCTGCGCGCTCAACGAGCTCTTCTTCATCGCGCTGTACCTCCTCTCGTTCAGCTCGCCGCTGCTGACGCCCTCGCTGCTGCAACCCGCGCCCTCGACGCTGCAGCCCGGCACCCCCGCCGCGCCCAAGCCGTCCGTCCTCTTCACGAGCCCCTGGTCCGCCGGCGCCATGGAGATGGCCCGCGCCAATAAGATGGACAGCACCGTCCCGTGGGTCCTGGCCGCCGTCAGCTTCCCGGGCATGGCTCTCAAGCAGTTCATCAACGTGGTGCAGATGGTCAAGGCCAGCAAGTGGCTCGCGGAGGGTGATATCATGGAGAGGAAGAGGCTCGGACTGCCCAAGAAGAAGAGCACGTAGGTGCGGATCGGGCCGGTGCGCGCGACACGAGTCGCTTGCGGGGAATGGCTGGGGCTGGGATGGTCGGGGCGCGAGAGCTTTCGAGGACGCACGGCCGGCCAGCTTGTCCGGGTTCTCTGGTGGGGGGAAACAAAGCACCTCGCGAGGACGGAGCCTACGAGCGAGCGAGTGAATACAGCGCGACCGCGAGCCTCCTCGCCGACCGGGACTCTGCGACGGTGTCGGGCCTTTTTTTGAGTTTTTTCCCCTGGGGCGCTTTGTAACAAACGTCGTCGCTGTTTTGTTTTTGCGGCCGGATCGTTGCATGCAAAGACCGCGGGCACGCGTGGGGAGGCATCTTGCATCTCTGTTTTTATTTTTCTGACGCGCGGGACATGGAGCGGGCGAGGGTGGGGCGGCGAGGTCATTGGCAATCACATCGCTTTTTTTCATACTTTCCTTTTTTATTCCCGCCCCGTCTGCTTTCTTTTCCTGCTTGCTTGTCCGGATTCCGACTCTCATGGGATGGATGGTCGCGGTGCGGTCGGCTGTTTCCGTAGGTGTGTATGGACGTTCTGCTGCTGCTGCAGACGCACGCGATAGGGCTCTTGCGTGCAGTACGCAGCGCAGGCATGACCGGACGGGCAGAGGGGCAGAGGGGCAGAGGAGCAGAGGAGTAGACGAACAGAAGGACAACAACAACAACAACAACAACAACAACAACAACAACAACAACAATAACAACAACAACAACAACAACGCAACAAACGCCACGGACCCTGTCTGTCTGTCCATCTGTCTAGGTACGCGGTTCACAAATCCATGCATAGGGCGTATTCTTGTCTCTACCTAGGAAGCTTTTACTTCTTGCGCTTTCTTCTTCTCCACTTCTACGACTTGGTCTTCTCTCTTTCTTCTCGCTTTTTTGACCAGTCTTGTTCTTGTTTTTGTTCATCGAAGCTTCGTTTTTTTTCTTGTCGTCGTCGCTGCGTGTGCGCCTAGGTGCCTACTTACCTACTGCTGGGCTTCCTTCCTTCCTTCTTTCTTTCTTTCTTTGCGTCGCTTTGCGCGCGGTTGCGGATGCTGAGGTCCTAAATACCTACCTACCTGGGGGCTCTGGCGCGGGGTGTGGGTGTGGGTGTGGGTGGGGGGAAATGTAGATATGAATGCTTGTTTCTCTGTCTGTCTGTCTGGCTGTCTGTCTGGTTTTCTTTGCTGGGTGCTGATGGTTGTTGTTGGTGCTGGTGGTGGTTGCGCTCTACCTGCCTGCCTGCCTGCCTGCCTGCCTGTCTGGGTTGGGCGCCGCGGCTTATTCCGCTTAATCTTAATGGCTCTGGCTGCTTTGTGCTTGCTTACCTGTCTACCTATCTATCGGTATGTCAGTTTATCTGCCTGCTTAATCACCGATTCGGTTGGTCTGCCTGTCTGTTAGGCTGTCAGCCGGTCAGCCAGCCTAACGCCTCGTCCGCTGATGGTCTACGTAGTACCTAGGAACCTCGGCTCAGCCCCATCTCGGCTGCACGCTGCTGACTCCAACATAACCCTGGCTGCGGCACAGGCACAGGCAGCAGCCCGCTGCCTTGGTTCCTATACTGTGGTAGGTGGGGCACTGTATGCGCCCTGGATCCCTGGCCCTTGGACCCCTGCACCGCAAGCGCTGCTTACGGTAGGTATCGACCGCCTTGATGCGATGCATCACAGCTGCGGTGCACGTGTGCCGCCTTCCTACGGCGTCTGCTGCTGCTGCGTGCACGTGAGTGTGGGTGTGGCGTGTGGGTGTGAACGGCTTGTTGTTGGTGTGCGCTTACTTGTGGTTTAGGAAGGATACTGGGGCAGCCATGTATGGTTGTGCTTATGGGAGCGGCGGATGTGTACAGTATCTAGCTGAGGCCTGACTGTTTAGTTCGTGCAGACGGTATGAAAGAAATCTCCGTTTCGCGCTCAAAGCCATCACTTCCACGCTGGCAGCAGTGGGAAGCAGACGCCGGTCCGGGTCGCCTGCAAGCACTGCCCAACAAGTTTTGCGAAAGCGAGCCATATGCCCCCGGCTCTACTACTAACTACCTGGACAGATGCAAGAGGATCTGTCCAGAGAAAGGCAGGATAAGCATGGCCGGAAATGAGATTGAAATCATGTCCCCATCCCACTAAGATAGGCACTGAGTTCTAACGGCGCTTCTACTGTAGTGCTCGCGGATTGTTGGCTTGAGTAGGGCTGGCTGGGGAGACGGCTTGGCGCCTTGTTTGTGTTTGTGCGGTCTGGTAATCGCAAGGGACCGGAGTGTAGCAAGTGGCTACGCCGTCTTGCCCGTGTAAGTCTTCACTTCAGCCACCGAATAATGGAGGAAGGTGCAACAGTGAGAGTGTAAGTACACCAAGCTCCCCTTCGTTACTGTACGGCTAACACTAGGGGCCAGGAGTGAATCTACAATGGCTTTAATCTAGCTAACGGGTTGACTATAGACTCATAGCTATACAAGAACAACCTCCGCGCGAAGATGATTTATTTGCCTTCCAGTTACTCACTTCAGCTACTCGACCCTACGGAACCAAATCAACTCATCGCCCATCTTCTCCTCATACTGCAAGCCCAGCTCGACGGGCACGCGATCCCCACCCACGCGGAAGGTAGCGCGCATGGCCAAGCCCAGGAACAGCGCGCTGGGCGAGTCCTTGGACGCATTCGCCCACGCGACAAAGTGCTCGCCCGCCACATGCTCCAGCTCAATCTGATGCGGCCAGACGCGGTCCTCCACGTTCGCGAGCAAGCGCCCCCCTTGCACGCGGTCCGAGACGGCGAACGCGACGCTGCCGTAGCCGGGGCTGGCGTACGTGCCCGCGTACGCGGCCAGCGGGAGCGCGTGCGCGTGCGCAAAGGGCGTCGTAGCGTTAGCAGCGCCGGGGTAGAGCGCGTCTTTCGTCCGGGCCACGGCGTCCCGCTTGCGCTGCAATGCCTGCGCGAACTCGGCTTGCCAGTCGAAGCGCTCGTGCAGGGGGACGCCGAGCCGCTCGTCCAGCAAGCGGAACAGCAGTGCCGTCGCCGCGAAGAAACCCGTCACTTCCGTGTTCGCCATGAGCGCGACGCCCCAGCCCAGCGCGGGCACGTACGCCATCTGCGCGCCGTACCCCGTCACGCCGCCGCTGTGGTGCACCAGCGTCGCGTTGCGGTAGTTCTGCTGCATCCAGCCCAGCCCGTACAGCCCCGGCCCGGAGAAGGGGGCGTAGTCCCCGCCCGCGCGCGCCGAGGGCCCGGCCCCGGGCGTGAGGTCCGTTTCGGGGGCGAGCAGGCGCGGCGTCCGCAGCTCGCCGTAGCTCGCCCGCGTCAGGAAGCGCGTGTCCCGCGCGAGCAGGGCGCGCAGGTAGCGCGCGAAGTCGGTGACGGAGCTGATGGCGGCGGCGGCGCCCGCGACCACGGGACTGTCCATGTACGGCGTCGGCACGAACGCGCGTGTCGCGTTGTCGAAGGCGTAGCCGCGGGACAGTCGGGAAGCGTTGGCGTGGCGCTGGGCGTCGGCGAGCGAGAGGAACGTGTTGTGCATGCCGAGGGGGGCCCAGATGCGCTGGCGGAAGAAGTCGGCCAGCGACGTGCCCGCGAGCTGCTCGATCACGTACGACAGCGCGCCGTACATCATGTTGCAGTACTGGAACTCGGCGCGCAGGTCGCGCGTCATGGGCAGGTGGCGCAGGTTGCGGACCAGCTGCTTGAGCGACGGCTGCCGCGGGCCGCCGTAGGACATTTCGTGGCGCGGCATGCCGGTGCGGTGCGTGAGGAGGTCCTCGAGCGTGGCCTTGCGCGTGGCATACTCGTCTGGGAGGACGAACTCGGCGCGGATCAGTTCCGAGACGGGCGTCGTCAGGCTGAGCGGGCTGCTGCTGTTGGCCGAGTCTTCTATCAGGAGAAGCATCGCGGCCGCAGTGAAGGATTTCGTCGTCGAGCCGACATAGTATAGCGTGTCGGCCGTTGCAGGCGTCGAAGGGAAGACGGCGGTCCCGTAGCCCTGGAGTTCTGTCAGTGATGGATCATAAGGTACTCCTCCCCACTCACCTTCGCAAACGTCTCGTTCCCATCCACAATGGCAATCGACAGCGCCGGCACATTAAAGAAGCTCAACGCATCCTCCACTGCCTCATCAAAGCTCTTGTCCAGCGGATTCGGCACCGCATCCGCAGCGCCAACACTCCACCACGCCACCAAAGCCAGCCCAACCCACCACATGACGAGCCAACGACGTAGGCGGCTCGTAGACAGAAAAACCGCCCTACCTGCTCTTTATATACGTACAGTACACCTGCACTGCACGACGTAGTACGCAGTCCAGTACCTAGGTACGCACTCGCGAACCGCGGCGCACGCGTGCACTAGCGCGGCCACAGTACAGTACACCACGCGGGCGAGCCAGGCACCAGCCCTCGTGACTCGCCCGCCTACCAACAGTAGCTAGCTATGTACCAGTTGTCCAAGTATCCTATGGTATAGTTAAGCGTATCGTACAAGCGCACACACGTGTACTCACTCACTCACATGCAAGCAGCAGCAGCAGCAATGCTCCAGCAGTGTCCTAGATTAGACTACAGACTACATACGTACCCAGGCAGGGAGTAGGTAGGTAGCAAAAAGGCGTCGGAAGCAAAATAAAGCAAAACCAAGCACACCACAGGGAGCACGCCAGAACCAGCAAGAGCAAGACAGAGCAAAGAAGTCTTCAGTCATGAGTCAGGTGCTTCGTGATGCATGCATGCAAGCCAGCAAGCCAGCAAGCCAGCCAGCAAGCAAGCAAGCAAGCTCGAGCAGTTTGCTTCCTTCCTTTCTGTTCGTTTGCTCTTGAGCCAGCACAGCACAGCACAGCACCACGCAGACGTACGTACATACGCAGGGAGCTAGGTAGTGATGTGACGCTGCGCGCCACTGCTCCCGCGACAGGCGGCTTCCACTTCCTCCCCTCCCCGTCTACATATCCGCATGTGCAGCCATCTGCGCCTGTCTGCTCGCCGCCTGCGCTAGAAGAAAGCCTTGCCCAGCCCCGCAAACGCAATGCCCATGCCTGACCGGTGCCTGATCCAGCTCTCCACATACGCACATTCACGCATGAGGACACGCACGCCAGCTCAGGCCTGTCTGCCAGCCTGCCAGAAAGCCCCTCAGGACCTTCGAAGCACGCACGCATGCACACACCCGTCCGCCAATCCCTCCCCACCGCCCTATCCCACGCCGACCCGCCTCCGTCCACCAGCCCACCCCCCTTGGTTTTCCCTCCACCGTGATAGTCCCATTTCCGGAAATGCTAAATTGCTGATTAAAACGCCCAAAGTTCGATAGAACCAAACGCCCTATGCGGCGCTAAAGGGTGTGGGGGAGAGAGTAAAGATGTGCATCGTTTTTCTTTTTGCTTTTTTGTTGAAAATCCTTCCTTCCAGTGCATGGCTGGTTGTCGGCTTGTCCTGTTCGTTTTGTATGGCTCGCTGACTTCCGGACTGACTGACTGCTGCTGCTGCTGCTCTCCGTGTTTTCCTTTCCTGCAATCAGCATGTCCGGGCTGGCGCGCTTGGTTCGCTGACTTTGTTGTTTTCATCGGAGCGCCTCAGCCACGCCACTTGCCTCTTCGTGTGCAATTCTTGCAGCCACTAGCTCCCAACGCGCCTGCCTGCCATCGGCCCACCCGCTCAGGAATCACTCTTCAGCCGCACCAGCGCCCGCGCCAGCGTCTTCCTCTCCCGGTCATCTGCCTCCAGCGCCGCAACCAGATCACGAATCTGGATCCCCTGTCCCTTAACCCCATCCTCGCGCCACTCGCCCCACTTCCTGTCTCTGCTGATAAGGCCCCTATCCTGTGCACTCGAAGCGTTCGTCGCCGCGGCGACCGCGCCGCCGCCCGTGTTCCCGCCCACTGCCGTGTTGATCCTCGGTGTTGAAGCGCCAGATGAACCACCCGAGAGCCAGCTGTACTTCTTGCCGAAGCCGCCGACGGCCATGTTTGCTGTTGCGTTGGCGTTTTTGTGCAAGACTTCGTCCGTCTGGCCGGCCTTGGCGATGCGCTCGCGCTCCTTTTTCGTCATTTTCGTCGGCGCGATGAGGTCCGCGGGGGAAATCTTGCCGTCAATGGGCGTGTCAGACGAGATGCTCTTTTGACGTTTCTGGCGCTTCGCAACGCGTTCTTGCTCCCATTTTCGCTCTTGCTGTTGAATTTTCTTCAGAGTCGGCACAAGCGTTGAACTGAAGGCAATCGTAGGTTGGGGCGATGGCGGGGTTTCGGTTGGAGGCGTAGGGAGGCGAGGGTCAGTTTTCGGAGCATCAGAGTCAAGAGAACCTATAGTGGGTTTAGAATCATATCCATTCATGTAAAAACAATATCGCTTACGCTTGACAGGCACGGTAGTGGGGCTGATTGCGCTATCGGGTTGGTCCCATGAAGACTTGGTGACAGAAGACGGAACTTGGGTAGTGGACTGGGGCTGAGAAGCATCGTGGCCCACGGCGATGTTCGAGAAGTCCGGGGGGACGGTACCGTGAGTGCCTAGTTGCCTAGCTCTGGAAAGCGCATAAGAGTCTTCCATGACGCCGCGTAATCTCTCCTTAGTAGCAAGTGAGAGAAGTGAGAGGATTTCAGCGAACGGCGCAGAATGATCCAATAGCGCTTGTGCCTGCGCCTTGACCATTCCTGAACCATCCGGACCTTTGGCCTGCGTGGCATTGACTCCGCGGGGGGCATCCGGAAGCTTATCAAAGAGTCCCTCCACGTTGATCTGGACGCCATGCTCATATGCGCGCCCGCCAAGTTTCTGTCGCACGCAGTTTCCTCTCAAGAACGGATCGTTGAGCTCTCGTTGCGACCGCTCGCTCAGCGCACGCGCAGCGGCCTTGTGTTTCTCATACAATTCATCTTCGACCGTCTTCTGCGGGACAGTAGGCTGGCTCACCGGTCCCGAGCCTTGGAACGCGCCGTAGCTGCCAAAACTGCCCTGAGAAAGAGCGTTGAAGCTGTTGTTCGGAGAGAGGGTTGCCGGCGACTGCGCAAAAGACGACGAAAAGGAAGCATTCTGGTGCTGGTTCTGATAGGTTTGCGCCAAGTAGTTTTCTTCTTCCCTCAGGTCAATGCCCGATGCACCAATGACATCACTAAGATCGTTGATATCCGTCGCTTTGTCCGGCCGTTCTTCCTGCTTCTTTTCCTTCTCAGCGGGGCGCTGCGGCGGCCCCATCAGGCCTTGCGGAGGAGGAGCTTGTGGCGGCATGTTGTAGCCCTGGTCCATGGGCGACTGCGGTTGGTTGAAGCCGAGCGGGGCGTGCGCCTGCACAGGCGTACCGGGGAGCGAGGCGTAGGGCGAATACGGAGAAGTGATGGTATGCGGATACGGCGAGCCGGGGATACCGGGGTTAGGGGAGAGCCTCTGGCGCTTGTTGGGTGGCAGCGGCATTCCACCAGGCGACGTCTGCATGGACGTCTGAATGGGTGAGTTTGCCGTGGGCGGGTAGGGCGAGTAGGGCCGCTGGGGCGGCATCTGAGGAGGCAAGTGTTGCGCCATGGCGGCTAGTGGGAAGGACGTGTTGTGGGTGAGGGAAGGTAGGTAGGCGGTCCTCGGCGGTTCCTGCTCCTGCCCGTAGCCTGCCTGCCGGCTCTGCTCTCCGTCGCCTAGGCTCGTCGTACGTCGTCGATCATTCGCGGTCGGGGTCGCGGATAGGTGCGCGCGGTCAAGGGCGTTCCCGGGCGCGGGCTGCGCAAGTGATGGCGGAGGTGCGGGCGCGTCTAGTTGGGCGGTGATGCGGTCGTTATGCGCTGATGCGGTCGTTATGCGCTGATGAAGGTGAGGTGGATGCGGCAGCAACACGGCCTTGCCAGTCACGTGCGCGCGAATCATGCACGCCATCACGTGCGGCGCGGCCTGAGTCAGATTCTTTCATTGTCACCGCCCGGCCAACGTGAGGAAAGAGCCCGCGCGCAAGCTCCCATTCCGCATCCACCGTCCTTTCATTCGACGCGTCGACGCTGTATCGTTTGCTAATCACGGCCACCTCCCATCGTCGCGCCCACTATCCTCACGTCGCTGCGCGTCCACGCCACCTGACCACCCGCCTTCGCCATGGCTGCGAAGAGAAAGGCCGCCGCGATGGCGCCAGGTGACGAGGAGCCCATAGATCCTGCCGACGAGCTGCTCTTCTACTGCCTGGGCGGTGGCAACGAGGTTGGCCGGTCCAGCCATATCATACAATACAAGGGAAAGACGGTCATGGTATGCAAGGCGCTCTCTTCGCATTCGCAAGGGCCATGTGCTGATGAGGGAACAGCTTGATGCTGGAATGCATCCGGCCTACGATGGCCTGGCCGCCTTGCCCTTTTACGACGAGTTCGACCTGAGCCAAGTTGACGTCCTTCTAATCAGCCAGTAAGCAGCCCTTTTCTTCATTGCACAACGTGCCAGTCGTTACTTGATACCATACACCGTGTCGATTACACCGCAGCGGGCACGGCTTGGTCTACCGCATGCCCTGTCGATGAGCAAAGAGGGCGGATACGATGAACAGCCCGTTCTGCGATGTGTGGTTCTTCTCCCAGCTACCTTGTATTACCACCACTGTATATGAACATCAATGGAACTCTATTCTTCTGCGCGTCCGACCGATATGCCGTGGTGATGATACTTGAACGTATTAGACCCTAGGCCTGTCCATGTACATAGCCAACCCGTCCCCCGCGACAGCACGCAAGTTCCTCAGCAGAACCAAAGCTAACGCGGACTTGTAGTTTCCACATCGACCACGCAGCGTCGTTACCATATGTCCTAGCTAAGACGAATTTCAAAGGCCGCGTCTTCATGACGCACCCCACCAAAGCCATCTACAAATGGCTTATCCAGGACAGCGTCCGTGTGGGCAACATTTCCTCGTCCTCAGAATCCCGCATCCAGCTCTACAACGAAGCCGATCACCTCTCGACATTTCCTCAAATCGAGGCCATCGACTACTACACCACCCATACTATCTCTTCCATCCGCATCACGCCATATCCTGCGGGCCACGTCCTCGGCGCCGCCATGTTCCTCATTGAGATTGCCGGTCTCAAGATCCTCTTTACCGGTGACTACTCGAGAGAGGAAGACAGGCATTTGATCTCCGCTGAAGTACCAAAGAACGTCAAGGTCGACGTGCTAATCACCGAATCGACGTTCGGTATCGCATCGCATATCCCACGCCTGGAGCGCGAAGCCGCACTGATGAAAGCTATCACATCGATCTTAAACCGTGGCGGACGCGCGCTGCTTCCTGTATTCGCTTTGGGTCGAGCCCAAGAGCTGCTGCTCATCTTGGACGAGTACTGGAGCAAGCACCCAGAGTACCAGAAAATGCCGATCTACTACGCCTCCAACATTGCGAGAAAATGTATGGTTGTTTACCAGACTTATGTCTACGCCATGAACGACAATATCAAGAGATTGTTCAGGGAACGTATGGAAGAGGCAGAGGCTAGCGGTGATGCAAACAAGGCCGGCCCATGGGACTTTAAATTCGTAAGGAGTCTGAAATCGCTCGAGCGATTCGACGATGTCGGCGGTTGCGTCATGCTGGCTTCGCCAGGTATGATGCAGAATGGTGTGAGTCGAGAATTGTTGGAGAGATGGGCGCCAGATCAAAGGAACGGCGTGATCATGACCGGTTATTCGGTAGAGGGGACTATGGGCAAAATGATCATGCACGAGCCGGATCAGATCCAAGCGGTCATGACAAGGGGAAATGCCGCGAGACGTGGGCCCGGTGGCAAGGACGAGCAAGTCATGATCCCTCGCAGGTGTAGTGTGCAAGAATTCAGTTTTGCTGCACACGTCGATGGTACTGAGAATAGGGAGTTCATCGAGGAAGTGGCCGCGCCCGTGGTGGTAAGTTCCTTCTCGATCTACATTTCCAAACAAATACGAGGAATACAAATACTAACTATCCTAACAGATCCTAGTCCATGGTGAGAAGCATAACATGATGCGTCTCAAGTCGAAGCTCCTGTCTCTGAACGCCGATAAAACCAAGCCCGTCAAAGTCTTCTCGCCCGCCAATTGCGAAGAGCTCCGCATCCCCTTTAAGGCAGACAAAATTGCCAAGGTCGTGGGCAAGCTCGCGCAGATCCCGCCTCCAATGCCGCAGCGCATCAAGGGGGAAGAGCAGGAAGAAGGTGATGAAACCAACGGCAACGGGAAGCCCGAGGACCAGCATGCCCAGCTCATCAGCGGCGTTCTGGTACAGAATGACTTTAAGATGAGCTTGATGGCCCCTGAAGACCTACGCGAGTACGCCGGCCTCACGACTACGACTATTGCCTGCCGGCAGCACCTGACGCTAAGCGCGGCGGGTGTGGCGCTGATCCGGTGGGCGCTCGAGGGCACGTTTGGCGCGCTGCGTACACTACCGTCAGACATGAACGGCAAGGAGGAGGAGTCGAACGGCGTGCATAAGAGCGAGAGCGGCGAGGAGGAGGCTGATGAGGAGATTGACCGCCAGACGACAAGCTTCGTCGTCATGGATTGTGTCACGGTTCACTGCCGCAGCGGCGGCCGCGTCGAAGTCGAATGGGAAGGCAACATGATTAACGACGGCATTGCCGACGCCGTACTCGCCGTCCTGTTCACTGTCGAGAGTAGCCCCGCAGCCGTGAAGCGTAAGTTCTTTCTCCGTCCTCTTCTCCAACACCTACCAGACCAACTAACGCTACTACAGAATCTTCATCCAAGCACACACACAATCACGGACCTTCCGCCCCCGCAAAACCCAACCCCCACGCAGCGGTCGACCCGCAAACACGCTTCTCGCGCCTCTGCATGTTCCTGGAAGCACAGTTCGGGTCCAACATCACGCCGATCGCGCGGCCCAAGCTTCCGTCCACTGACTCCGCGGCCAACGCCACCACCACCGCTAGCAAGGACAACACGCCCACGCCGCCGACCGTCTCGGTTGCTGGGCTGCCGTCTGATGCGGACGCGGAGGAACTTTCACCCGCGGATCAAGCGGAGCTCAAACGCCTGCATGCGCTGGGCATTCCGGTGCCGGGCATTGAGATCCGGTTTGATAAGCATGTTGCACGTGTGTGGCTGGAGGGTTTGGATGTTGAGTGCGCGAATGGCGTTTTGAGGGATCGGGTGCGCGCGGTGGTGGACCGGGCGGTGGAAGTTGTGGCGCCGATTTGGAGGGAATAGGAGGCTAGGAGATGAAGAGAGTAAGGGAGAGGACAGAGAAAAAATGCAGAGAAGTAGGGGGATGGACTGAGTACTGGAAAATGTTGTGGACAGAACTCGCACGCTCTTGGGGAAAAGCGGTAAACGGGAGACGGCAGATGGCAGATGACAGACAGACAAACAGACAGATACAAACGGAAGTATTGCAGAACCTGGTATGTAGGCAGGCGGTGGCGGCCATCTAGGGCATGACGAAACTGCAGCGCCGCATTCTTTCTCTCTCCTCGCCTTCTCGCACTCGCACTCGCACTCTTCCTCTTCTATCCACCATGCGATGGATCGGCTGCTCTCTATGCGCTACACGAAGACGACGGAACCAAAAAGACTGCCAACAAGATAGGTAGCTAATTAGCAGCAATCAAAGTTGCGAGATGAGAAGACCATAGTACGTACGAGTAGAAGTACAAACCCGAGCACTACTAGCCTTGAAATGACCTAGGTAGTGAGGCGATTCCCAGTGACGACAGTGATTAACGACCACCGCAACATGCACCACCCTGCCCATCGGTGCCATCATCCCGAACAAACGCTACGGAGCTGTGCAGAAACAAACAAACAAACAGCACGGCAGCTACGCAACCAGGGCCTTAAAGCCGCCACCCCTGTCAACCCCCTGCCTCCTGCAAATGAAGCGGCTAGGTCATGCCACGCCGGCACGACGGCATGACGATCGTGTCGCGCGCTGTGCGGTGTTTGGCCTTTTGCTCTGCGGAGCGCGGAGCGATGCTGGGGCTGCTGCTGCAGGTGGGTTCCCGCCACGCATGCGGGCGCGGGATGCGGGCGCGGGCTCCACTGCTTGCCATCTCCGTCTCTGCGCTGGAGCGCCAGGGTGCTGATGCGTGGTGCGTATGAGGTTTAGGGGAGGGGATGCGCGTGTCCGTGTGGGTGTTGCAGTGACTCATCTGCGGGCATCTGGCTCGCGCTGTTTGGCTGCGGGAGTGTTGAGAGAGTGGGGTGTGGCTTCCCGTGTGGATATTAGAGAACTATCTATTGATGCCCATCCCCATGCTGGGGCCCGGGCTGTGGGGGTGGGCGTAGTGGCGGTGTGGGGTCGGTGGTTCGGGAAGGGGGGATACATATTGGTGGTGGGGGTTTGGGTTGTGGAAGATCAGTTGTGTTGATTTATATATCTCTTTTGTTCGGTGGGGTGTACGAATCAGGTTCTGCCCGTCCATACGCGGTATTGATGCGTAGGATCAGGAGGATAGTATGGGGTTCGTTTCTGGTCTTGACTCGTTCAGAGAAGCAGTGAGAGACGTTTTCATTCCATATCATTAAGGTGCTTTGCTAACATTTTTAGTAGATCGAGAGAGCGACCACGTATACGAGAGGAAAAAGCTCTCGACAGCTTTATCTAGCCTTCAACACACCCCCAACATCCCTTCATATCTCTCCCTACCCCAGTTCATCACCCTCAACTCGCGCATTCCTCTCGAGTAAGTTTGCCGGCCCACTCATCACCTCCCATAGAACCATGCACTAACGCGCTCCCAGGAATGGCGGAACACAGTGTAGCAGCATTTTGGGTGGTGAGCTCCTACGATGGACCTGCTTCGATGAGAAGCAATTACTCATCTACGCCGCTCGTTTCGACCGGGCATGCTATCCATGTCGTGGCTCAGTGGCTTATATTAGAGGGAGATTTGGATGCCCGTCGAGTACCAACAGATAGCACCGGCCGAGCTGTGGGAGGAGGCAGAATGACAGTGGAAATATGTACTCCATGACGACTTTGTCAGAAAGGTCACTGCGCGCCGACATGAGCGGGTTAAATATCGTATGGGTCGATTAACTCACATTTCATACGTTATTCCCTCCGACATTAGTCCACTCATCGAGGAGTCTCCGGACTACGCAAAACAGGGCGATAAAACAAAGGTTACAAAACCGACAAAGAGGAAGCAGGACACGGAAAAGGGCTCTAAGAGGCGCAAAGAAAACGACGGACGTTACGCCAATGAATGGTTCTGGGCCGAGGTGACAACACTCTACAGTGCGGCGTAAGGTCCCCTCCTGATATGGGGTAAGCCAGCCTTTGTTCTCCTCACACCTCTCACCTCTCGCTGATAATGATAGGACCGTCTTTACCAGCTTATTCTCGGTATCTATGCAGCTACCGACTTCTGAGCTATAGTAAAGGCTAGTTATGAACGTCACCTTTCTGGTAAATATCGATAACATGTACTTTGTCCGTGAGCGGGTCAAGGATTTGCTCCGTGGTGAAGACAAAGGCCAGTTCCTGTTGGACATTCACGGTGCTGCCGGCACATCGGCAAGTCTTTCCTCCTCAAGGCCATTTACGACATGATAATGTACTATGGCTCTCGTCACAGCAAGAGCGATACTAGGCAACGGGTACCACTGCTGCTGCCAGTATCGGACGTGGTATCCTCGGCAGTGTCCACAACAATGGCGGCGGTTGCGGTTCCGTTGGCCTGCCCTACCGCTCTTCCGGTATGCGTCTACCTATCCATGGGCGCCTGGGCCGGAGCGAAGCATCCATTGAGGATGTCGTCGTCGAAGGCGAAGTTCTCCTCGCCAAAACTAAACTCTGCGGCGACTCGGGCTCCTTTTTAATATTTGCCCGACGACATGATCGACGAGACCATATTCGTCCCATGGCCAGGCGCGGAACATCAATCTGGGATACCAGGGCAACAACATGGGCACGCAGCAGAGCTTCGACCATGCTGTTGAGCAGACAATCGACACGGGACTCGTGCTCAACAATGAAGTGGAGCCCAAAGTACCAGAAAGGGTTCCTAATACTGTCCACATCAAACATGGTGTCGAATGACAATTGCTGGCCTGGGAGTGACACTTGGTCGCCGTCGACACAGACGCAGAACTACTTGGGCGTGGCATTCGGTTCGGCGAAAATATACTATCTCGACCCAGCGGACTTCTCAGCCTCAACGTCCCTAGCCCGATATACCGAACAGCATAATGTCTGGGGTACCCTGGAAGAGACGAGAATGAGATATTCTGTCACCTGGAGATGGATAGAGCGCGTCCCGCTTCTCGCCATACATCCTCACCAGGCGGTCGAGCATCGTCCAACTTATCGAGAAGATGGAAGCACACGCCGATAAGAAATACTGCAAGAACAAAGAACACAGGCAGCAGCTGATCGAGCTGCTTGAGCTCAACGCTGACGAGGACAACGAAGATAGAGAGTGCGCCGCCGCCCAGCCGGGAGCCGAAGCACTATACAACCAGGTAGGAAGACTTACAGGAGTGAGAAGAATGGGCTAGAGGATCATAGAAGTACGTTGGCGCTTCCCTCACCTTTACACGTGCATTTGCTGACTTTGAACACAGAATTGGTGATGCCCGACACTCCCGTGAGCTAACAGTACACTTCGAGGACTCATCCTACGAGGAGAACAAAGATACCGAGGAGCGAACGGGCACCTAGGATGTATATACCGGAAGCGAGATCATCAGAAGACTACTGTCTAGTTGTACCAATCTCGTGATCCTCATCCCAGATGGGACACCTGTCAAGCCCAGCCTATTACCGAGCTTCGCCGTAGGCCCGCGATCCGTCGCAGGCGCGAAGCAGGAACCAAGGAAGGTGAGCGGTTGGTCCCACCACCGCCACGTCCTTTCACCATGTCGGATCGGCTGGCAGTGTTAATGCCGGTACAGTCGATCCCGGGTGGTACGGTCCAAATAAAAGAGACGATCGTAAAGGACACCGACGTTGCTGCTTGCGTCAAGGGCCCCTACATTGGAGTCCTGGTTTCCTCCCAACTTTCTGCACTTAATCTGCCACACCGAATATACACCTTGGAGTCGCATCACATGCCGCTCCACGTGGAGATTTCGAGCTACAATTGGAGGTAGCTACAGGTGATACTGTCAGTGTTATAGTGCAGACGCAACCACCGACCCAAAAAGACAGTATTGTAAGCATCCTGGAGTTTGCTAAATCTGAAGAACTTCCGCAGATGGATCGGCCTACAAAGATTAAGACTCCACTCCTCTATCATTAGAAAAAGGCGAGTTCGTCAGCGGGCAGCTCACTGTCCAAGCGGTGAGCGAGCTCCACTGCCTAGTTCTCATGAACGACGATTATAGAAGGTCAACATCAAAGTCAGCAGTATCGAACGGGCAAACACCAAGCGCGACCGCGGCGCGGCGCAATATCATCGCAAGACGCAGTTTACATCTACTGCCCATTGTACGATTCGCATGTCAGCCAGGCACAGCGGATCACCGGCGCCTCGGCAAAGCTCGAGGCCATGTGCAAGGACGTGTTCGATGTGTGCTTCGCCAAGGGCGAGAAGATGATAATCTTCTGTGACAATCCCTTCCCGCAGTACACATGCGAGCTAGTTTTCGACACGATCGGAGAACCCGCGTACAGCATCAGGGCCCTTCATTCACCATCGGATCGCGGCGCGACTATTGCCAAGTTCAGCGACCCGAAGGACCCGGTTAAGGACCTGTTTGCCAACTCAAAGACCGGCGCAGTGCCCATTAATATCCAGCATGCCTGCCACCGTGTGCTCATCATGGAGATGCCCACCTCGTTCAACCTACTGATGCAAATAATCGGTCGGCGCTGGAGGATGGGGCAGTCCGAGGCCGTACAGGTTAAAGTCCTTGTTACGGACCACACCTACGACCAGATGCTGCAGCACAGGGCCACCAAGAAAATAATGGCGCAGCTGGCCGGAACGGCGAACCTGAACATCGACACTGAGGAGGTCAAGGAGGCAATGGACGACCCGGACGCGCTGAGCGACACGGACGAGTACAAAGACGACTATTGTCGAACTCGCGCTAAACTCAAGAACGACCGCACGTCCAAGATGATCACGGAAATGTTTGGCCAGCACGCATCTCGACACTGGCCCGAGTGGGGCAACAGCCGCGACCCCAGGGCGAAGGATCACGCACCTGGCGAGGTCAAGCACGGCAGGTTCCGCAACAAGAAGAAGTCGGCAGTCCAGACAACTCTGAACCTCATGCCAACTCCAGCTTGTAAGTTAACATCCCGAGTTGGCGAATTGAAGCGCCATATGGCTATGCATGTCAGAAAGATCACTTGCTGTATTAGCTGCGGCCTTATAATTATTCAGCGGTCAGTTCCAGAACCTCAACATGTGGTCTAACAGTTCGGGTTTCCAAGCCCAGAGCGTTACGGGGTCCTATCTCAGGACGAAAGATATGGTACTTCTCACGCCATGTCACCTCGGAGGCACTCATTCATTCTTCAAAGGAGGAAGAAGAGAAGACGAAGGAGGCGATGCTGCGTGGTTACCATGATATTGAATTCAGCACTGGCGGCGAGGTACTGCTTCCGCCGGAGTTTTATAGATCCCCTGGACATGTACCCGCTACAATACCAGCTCTCGAACACGCCCTAAAGGGATTGGCAAAGTTAGCCAGAATACTCTTTTCAGTCGCATTGATAGAACAACGCTTCGGGGGACCGCCGACCGCAGTCAATGAATCCAACAAACTCAGCGTGTCCCTGATCCTTACCTCGACCCGGACAACTGGCGTCACGTCCGGTGGATCATTTTCTCGGAAGTCGGCGGCGCGAGTAGCACCGGTCGCACTGCATCGTGGGGTTATTAGCATAGGGATGTCGACGGAGGTGAAGACGTACATATTACGGTACCTCTCTTCTTACGCGGCGTCGAGCGCATCGCCTCCGGGGAGGAGCCAGAGGGGCTGACGTCTGTAAGGGATATGTACCTTCACGATTTCGAGCACACGCTCACCCTCTACTTCAGACATGACCACCGCCATGTCCCGTTCCGTTCTCGCATGCACTGGCGATAGCGTCTTCGCCATGACCCCCGCAGAGCGCGCTAGACTGCTGAGCGGCCCGCGCACCCCTCTTGTGGTTACCGACACTGAATTGGGCTTCGTGTGGCAGAGGCGTTGGCCTGTTGCGATAAAACAAGGGGCGATATTGACGGTATCCATTCCGTAACTACGTGTAGTCAATCGGTGGAATCAGCTGAACGCGAGCACACCCCATTGAATAAGCAGAACGGCAACTGTTCCTACTCCAACTAGATGCTTCACCTCCTTCGGCTCACGTCTTTTTCCAGCAGATCTTCCAACGTCTGGATTAATTGGGGCAGCAGCTTAGCAGCCGAGGCCTTCACAGCCAGACCAGCTACAACAGCCGCAACCACAGCAGCAGCATCCACGGCAGATTGGACCAGGAGCGGTCCAGATCATTTGTTGGCCAAATGAGCCTCAGAACCAACCCTATCAAGTCCAGCTCCCGGTTCAGGCATAACCAACACGTCCGTACACTCAGGACAATGTACAAACCTCAGACAAAGCATTTGGCCGTGGCGTCGCACGCAGCACAGGAGCCTGGCCAGTTTCTTCGGCGGAACTACAGCTGGAGCCTGGCAAAGCCTTGCCGACAGCAGTAACATAATCAGTATCAACATTGGTAACTTCAGCACCACGTACCGTGCTCTCAGACGGAGTCTAAGGTAGCGACTATCTTCGCCTTGTATACCTATCAGCCGGCTGATGACCCACTTTAGAAAGACGTGGCCGACTGCGTTGCTATTACGAAATGGTAATTAACTATACAAGACCTAATTAGTAGATTAAAACTATAAGTAGCACAGCCAAAAAGCTTTTAATAAATCTGAAGATCAAAGGAAAAGTGAACTGTGACTGTGGTCAAGCAAGAGCGGGTGGAGTCAAAGTCTCGGGCGCGGAGCTTTTCCGCCCGAAGCTACCGAGCCTACCCTGGTCGCATCTTGCTTGATCGCCGGGGAGTTAAGAAAACATGGCTATTGCATTATAGGAGCTGGGAATAGAGTCGTTGAAGCCATAACACGTAGCTTGCATAATAGCAATTTTTTCTTAAAAATAGCAAACAGTTCATCAGACGTGCCCCCACATGCAATTGGTTCTTTTAAACGTCCAATCCCAGAGAAGATCCGCGGCTAAGCCCGCCCGTACCTGCCGCAACTACGTAACCCACACCACCAACGCATCACCACCTGCCAACCCACCTTAGGTAGCCCTCAACACCACCACCACCACCACCACCTCCTCCTCCTCCTCCTCCTCCTCTACCACGATCCGGACAACCCTCCACCACGACCAAAACGCAAGCATGGCGCGCACATCCACAGCTCCCGCCCCCGCCGCCCCCGCGCCCACAGACCCAACTCTCACAAGCCTAACACGGCTCCTCGCGCGGCTATCGCAAACGCTGCTCTCATCCTCCGCGCCACCCACCCTGCGCAGCTCAAGCGACACGCGCACGCGCGTCGGCGCAGTAGGTCCCCAAAGCCGCGCCAAACACACCTAGGCACTAACACCCCGCTTCTCTACGGCATAGAACCTCGAGCACGCGCGCAACCTCCTCCTCCGCCTCGAGCACGACGCCGCGGCCATAAAGATCCAGTCGCGCAAGCAGGCCCTCCAGGCTGACCTCGCGGCCAAGCGCGACACCATTAAGCTGCTGAACCAGCGCCTGTATGAGCTGAATCAGGTGGGGGACACGGAGACGGATACGGATGAGGACGAGGAGGACGAAAGGTCAGCCGGCCGTGACGCCAGCGATAGTAGCGACGATGACGACGACGAAAACGCCCCCAGTTATGCGCCCGCGCTGCGCGACACCTCGGACACGCTGGACCGCGAGCACCGCGAGCCGAGCAACAACACGGCATTGCACGCAGCAGCGGAGAACGTGGCGAGCGCGCTGCGGGCGCGGCGACCACAACAAGGCACCTCGTCCTCCTCCTCCTCCCCCTCCTCCAACAACGACAAAAACACCACCCAAGCCAAAGCAACCGGCGCGCACAACCCGCACCTCCGCGCCCACGAAACACACATGACGCACCAGCGCAGCGAGCAAGAGACGCTCACAACCTCACTGCTCGACATGGCGCAAGCGCTCAAGCAGTCGTCGATGCGCTTCAGCGCGTCGCTGGACGCCGAAAAGGACGTGCTGAACCGCGCGGGCAAGGGCTTGGATCGCAGCGCCGAGGGCATGGACAGCGCTGGCAAGCGCATGGGCACGCTGCGCCGCATGACCGAGGGCAAGGGCTGGTGGGGCCGCGTCATCATGTACGCCTGGATTGGGGGCTTGTGGATCCTGGTGCTTGTTATCATGTTTGTGTTGCCTAAGCTGCGGTTTTGAGGGGGGAATGAGAGAGTGTGTGAGAGTGTGTGAGAGTGTGAGAGAGATGAGAGATGAGTGCTTCTTTTTATTCATTAGGTGCTTGCTGCCTGTATCGCTTTAGTTACAGCCAGTCTGAGAGTAGTAAGGCAGTGCTCGCGAGCCAGAGCCGTGCGTAGTAGGTAGGTAGAGCGCCAAGCGGGCCTGCAAGGAAGTCGTCAAGCCAACCCTACCTACTACCGCCCCAGCCGTGCCCAACACCACCACTCCCGCTGCCCCAGCCAAAGCCACGACCGTAATTAAGAGAGAGAGAAAGAGAGAAAGCGCAGTGCAAAAAAGAAAGCCACAAGCCAAGAGAGTGTCGACTTTTCCTGAGACCGTGTAGAAAGCAAAGAAAACGAAAAGCAAAGAACCAGGAGGAGAGAAACAACCATCAAGCCGACCGAATGCCCCAACTTCTTGGGCCTTGGTCACAGAACCAAGTCTTGCCTCAACCATCCATGTGCACTTGTCCGGTGCGGCAAAGGAACCGCTGGCAGTATTCATTGGTCAAGGTGAGACAACGCCGTCGTTTGAGATCCCGTAGCATCGTCCACTGAGAATGTTAGCCTGCCAAGTGAAGGCAAGTTTCGATATGGAATATTAAGAGAATCCGAAGAGAGACTTCGCGGGCCGAACAGTCTAGAGCATGGAGATGGGGTCCAGACTCGTGCCAGTACGGTACTGGAACATGGCGAGGTTGACCCTGCAACAATGTCAGAACGCTCTCAAAGCAAACAAACGGGGACCTTCAATACTCACATCTTGCCCAGTTTCATGCCCACGTCCGTAAGCTCTCCGGCCCTCTTGAAGCGGAATTTTCCGAGCCACTTCGTCATCCATTCGAGCTCAGACTTGTCGCGAGCGTCGTATGGAAAGCACATGAGGACCTTGCCGATCACACGGGTACCGCCATTGTTGAGATTGGAACCGGCACCGACGAACTGGTAGCCTCCACGAAGGTTGTAGTCCGCATCTAGAAGGTAGAGCAGCTTGTCCATCAGACAACTACCGACTTTAGATTTGAAGAAGTCATGGTGGACGAATACTTCAGCCTGGGCCGTGTAGCGGTACATGCTGTTGATACCCTCGTAGTCGTCTGCCAAAGCAAATCCCAGGATCCGGTCCTGGCCCCGGCCACCTCTCCTTTTTCCCTTAGCACATGCTACAATGAAAGGCAGATTGGCGTTGGTAACTTCAGACAGGCGGTTAGCGATGTCAGCATGGCTCCTTTCAGACATTTCCGAAGAGTGGATGGAGTTCGCGATGTGCCAATTCCAGATATCCTTGATTTGGACAGTATCCGCGGGGAAAGCCAAACGGAGGTAGATGCTGAACTCTGGCTTCAGCTCCTCCTCGGCAGGTTGGTAGGCCGGGATGCTGGCGGCTACGGCAGCATGGATTCGCGCTTCTTGCTGGCGCTTCTTCTCCCTAGCTTCCTTCCTCTTCGCAATTTGTGCGTTCTTTTTCTTGCATGCCTCTTCAGCCCCCTTATCTTCGAGGTAGTGTCCCTCGTTGACGTTCTCTATCTTTGCTTCGGGGACTTCAAGAGGTGTGATTTGACTTGAGACTGGAGAAATGTAGGTAATCCACCATGCCTTGCTGTCAGAATCGACAAGGTCGGAACGGACGTGGTTGTGCCACCATTCTTGAAGTGAGAGCCCTTCAACCTTGATGGAGGCCCAGATACGTGGAGCCATCTCGGCGTTGACCTCAGCAGTGAAGTCCTTTTCCTCGGCGATGTCAATTGTTGCGCCCTTGTCGATTGCCTCATTTACCCATCTGAACACTTCTTCCTCGAAGTTGCGGTGCCTGTAGCTGCGACGCTGCTCCCAGTCAATGGGACCCGGAAGCCACTGGCCTTCCCAGTCAACAAGCTTCTTGACATCATGATCAGGGCTGTTGTTGGGGTTGGAATCGTAGGATTTCTCCGAAAAACTTGAGTTCCAGCCGCCTTTCGTGTCCTTTGCCTGCTTTCGTCGATTCTTTTCCATCTCCCTGATCTCCTTGTTGCTTATCCAATTTGAGTTACGTTTTTCCTGGTTAGTGTTGGTTGGCTTCCTTCCATTACGACGACCAGTTGGTGCGTTAGCCGTATTCCAAGACATTGCCACTGGCTCGTTGTCAAGCATAGTACCCTCGTGGTTCGGAGCTTGGTGGGTATCTTGCTTGAAAGAATCCAGATTGGACTTGTCATTTTCTTGGCCATGCTCTAAGTGAATGGTGGTGCTGGCATATGGTCAACTTAAGCCAGCGCTTAAGTAGAATGCTAGTGTGTACTTACGGCTGAGTGGGTTGAGTACCCATAGTATGGTTGGTCTCACTGGACCCGGGTTGCCTGCAAAACAGTCAGTGATGTGTCGGTAAGGTGAGTCCATTTACTTGCTCTGGGTGAGCCCATTTTCCCTTGGTAGCTATAAATGCGCCAGATTGCTCCGTGTTGTTCGGGTTAGAAGCGTGTTGGTTGACAGAAGGACTGGCGGAAGGGGTGAAGTCAACGGTCGAAGATTGCTGAGGCGTTGCTGACTGAGGTTTGCGAGCGGCAGACTTTCTTAGGTGTGGTGGGATGTAAGGCGTGTTGCGTTGAGGCCTAGATGAAGCGTTTCCGTCCTCCATTGCTTGACGAGTATGCCTTCCTTTGGAGTCTTGGTTGATGTTGGTCGAAGGAAGTTCAAGCCGCGGTGTTGTTTGGGACGTCGTGGGGGGTTGCAACTTAAACAGGCAAGCACGTGCCTCAAGTGAATCAGTCGGTAGCGAAGCAGCAAGTGACTAGGCTAGGTGCAGGCCCCGTCGGATGACTGCGAGGGTGCGCCACGAAGCCCTTGGCTTTTGTTCCGTCTCGAACAGGACTGACGGTGACAATATTTTGCTTGGCACACTGGAGGGATCTCAGAAAGAGAAATTCAATCACCAAGACCTTCTGTGGAGTGTTTGTAGTCGGTATCGGCACTGCTGTTTGCTGACAAAGTGGCAATGGCGTCGCAGTCCATATGCCCTTTCACAGTATCTGGGAGAGGTAGCCTTAACTGAGCACGGAAACAATTTAGCTGCCCCTAAGGCGTACTTTCACAGATGGGTTGGCGGAATGTGCGTGGAGATGAAAGTGTCACTTGTGTCGGAGGGCTCTTTCCTGAATGCGAAGGCTCAATTGTAACTAGGTACCTACCTACAGAGGTAATTTATTCATCGGTACCAGGTTCTACCGTCGAGGGTATGATTCAGAGTTATAAGGCTTGAAAAAAGATATTCTGAGTTATTAAGATTGGAAAGCACCTACACGAAGGAAGACACAAGGGAGTTGCGCGAGAAATAATAGGTAACACGCCGAGCTAATGCAGACTAAGGACACTTGCATGTCAACGCGACGATGACCAAAAATCCATGTCATGAATGCAACCGCACCCACAAGCCGTATAACGGTTATTACTGACGACCGTTTGGTGTTTGGACGTTGGCGTTAGAAAGCGGTATAGCGGTTGCCGAAACGAGCCGCCCGCCCGGATCTGCCTGTCCTCTCTCTCATCGCGCGACCCCAGACATTGCTTTGGCGCAAGTCAAAAATCGCGTCAAAAATCGCGTCAAATTTCAAGATGTTGTCAATTCTGCGCAAGGCTCGGCTGAAGGATAAGGAAATGCGCATCCTAATGCTGTGAGTTGACAAACAGACCTGCCGCGCGCCCGCTGACAGCTGTACAGAGGCCTAGATAATGCCGGCAAAACGACCATAGTGAAAAAGATCATGAACGAGGACGTCAACAGCGTCAGCCCCACGCTGGGGTTCATCATCAAGACGATCGACTATGACGGGTGAGTTGCAGTCTCTACCTAACCCCGTGCGGGCGCCTGGTCTGACGCGCCAGGTACAAACTCAATATCTGTAAGGGCTTGTTTCTTCCCCTCGTGCTTGGGCATGCGCTCAACGGCTACCAGGGGACGTAGGCGGGCAGAAGACGCTGCGTACGTACTGGAAGAACTATTTCGAGAAGACGGACACGCTTATCTGGGTGGTGGATGCGACGGACCGCGAGCGCATCGACGACTGCCGCAGGGAATTGAAGGGGCTGCTCCTCGAAGAGGCAAGTACCGGGTTGGCATTTGCAGGCGCGCGGCTGACAGGATCGACAGCGGCTCATGGGGGCAAGCCTGTTGGTGTTCAAGAACAAGAGCGACGTTCCTGGGGCAATGAGCGACGACGAGATACGCCAGGTGGGTTTGTTCGGCGGCCCGAGAGCGCAGCCACTGACAACGCAACAAGGGGCTCGAACTGGAGGCCATCACGACGCACAAGTGGACGATCAAGGCGTGTAGCGCAATGACAGGGCTGAACCTCGAGGAAGGGCTGGCATGGGTGATTCAGGACGCCAGGGAGCGGCTGTTCCTGTTCTGAGAGGGCGGCAGCAAGGAAAGGAAGCGTAGGGAAGCGGGCGGGCGAGGATCGGGGCTAGCGCGACCATCAATCAAACAAGGCTCACACACCGCACCGGCAGCGTTTGGGTGTTGGCATCTTTGCGTCGAGGGCAAATGCCAGCAAAGACGCCGGGCGGTCGGGCGCCAGCTCGATCCACCGCGTGAATAATAGTAATGTGATTTGCAGCGTGTCGGGCGGCCGATGAAGCAGCGGGCGTTTATCTACCTACCACCTCTCTCAGTCGCCCACCAACATCGCCGCGGCCGGCTGGTGGAACAAGAACCGCCCGCCCATCATGGCCGACTCACACGAGGAGGCCCCGCCCGTCCAGCAGGACCCAATCAGTCCGAGCACCTTTGTGGAACACATCCGCGAGCTTGGCCAGAAGCGCGACAAGGAGGACGCAGAGCGCTATCGATTGTTGGAGGAGCAGATTCTGCAAGGCCGCGCCGAGCGCGCTGCGCGGAGAGCTGGTACACTGATGTTTGTGTTTTGGTCGCGCGTCCTCTCGCTGCTAACGCCCGTCCTCGACAGAGCGCCATCGGTCCTTGTCGCCCGCAAAGAGCTCGGTCGCCGGCTCGCCCGCGCCCATTGACACGCCCACCGCTTCGCACGAAAAGCCTCTCGCGTCGCCCATCACCATGGACGCCTCGCACCAGGACGCGCTGAGCCGCCTAACCGGCTCCTCGTCGCCCGCCGACCCTCCGACGCCCTCCCGCTCAGGCACCCTCTCGTGGCAGCAGCGCCGCCCAACCTCGTCTAGCGGCCGCCGGCCTCTCAGCGCCTACGCCGCCGAAAACATTGTCGCACGCTCCCCGCGCCGAGGCGCAACCCCCGATCCTCCTCAAGACGAGAACGACAACCCCTCGAGATCCCACTTTGCCCAATCCCTCGCCTCCAAAGACCCCGCCTGGTTCAGGCAGACTGCCGATCGCGGCATTGGCTCGCCCGCCAACAGACGGAGCCACGAAGACGCTTCTTCCGAAGTAGACTCGGCCGTTGGCAGGAGACAGCTGCCGGGCATGCGCGATTCCACTGCCACCACCGAGGGCGCGTCCAGCCCGCCCACCGAGAGCGTCCGCTCCGATTCGCCGTCAAGAGGCAGCTCCGTCCGCAACAGTGCCCGATTGAGCACGCGTCTCTCCCGAGACACGTCCGTCTCTGGCTTCAGCAACCCAGACGCCGCCAAAACCCTGCTCCCGACTCTCGAGTCTCAAAAATTCCGCCCGCCTGGCTCCGAGATCAGCTCCTCTACAGACGACAATGAGGGCACAGGCTCTCCTCGCCCATTGGCCATGTCTCCAGCACAGGGACGCGTTGCGGCAGACCGGTCACCGTCGCCGACAAAGGGGATGGGTGGATTTGTGCAAAGCGCCATGATGAAGCGTTCGGATAGCGTCAACAAGAGGTGGAGCACTCACGGCGCCCCCATCCTTACCAGGAATACCTCTACAGCCAGCAGTACTAGTGGACTCGGAATCATGGGTTCGAGCAGCTTGCCGAAGTTGGAGGCGATACCCAGCGGCCATGGCGAATACCCTTCGCGGCCTAGCTCAAGCAACAGCAACCGCACCGTGATACAAAATGTTGTCGAGAAGCATGACCCTCCCGCCAGCGAAGGCTTCCCTAGGCCCACGCTCTCTATGCGTCGTCACAGCAGGGGAAAATCGTTGAGCTCATTTGCATACCCTGGAATGGACGACACGAATTCGCCTGACGCGTCGAGTCCCACCAAGCGTTGGAGTCGCAGCCCAACCAAGTCAAGTTGGCTGGAGAGCGCTCTTTTGGCGAAGCCCGAGTCGCCGAAGCCCAGACCGCCGCCACAGCAGCCCAGCTGGATGGCGGAGATCAGCAAAGTGAAGGCGCAAAGACAAAGCGTCGATCTGTCCAAAATACCAGACCTCCCGAAGCCATCCTCTCCAGCGGCACCTATCAGCCCAGCTGCTCGGTTCCGCGGGAAGTCGATATCACGGGGATCTGCAGGCAGCCCTGTAGCGCAATCGCCTGATGCGGATCCAAGTCCGACCGAGAAAATTACCGAGCCGGAGCAACCTCAAGCTCCTGAAGCGGGAGAGACTACCGCAACGTCACCCAACACCAAGACTGCACGCCTGCCATCTCCTACGGCGGCGACCATGGAGGACCCTGTTCCAAGCCCTACTCTGAACAGCCCGGCGGACACGTCCGAGAAGCCGGCCGTTGCCCTCAAGTCGCCCGGCCTAAGGCAGACAGGCGGGCCGAAGAGCCCTACCGTGTCGGCTAAGCCCGAGACGGCTCCCAAACTCGACTTTAGATCGCAACTCAGGTCTCGCCAATCTCCCTCTCCTGCTGCTGAGCCGCCCAAGAAAGATGCCCCGGTGGAGGACTTCCGAACTCATCTCAAGACCCGCCAGGCCCGTGCTCCCACCACGTCCACCGCCCCCGCTGACTCTCCCAAGACCAGCTCCCCTGCGGACCAGAGCTTGGAGTTTCAGAATGTCTTTGGAAAGCTGAAGAGAACGCAAACCGACAAGTTTGTCGCCCCTGACACGCTAAAGGACAACATCCTGCGTGGCAAGGGAGGCCTGACCAAGACAGATGGCCCGCAGAAGAGCGAGCGACGTGATGAACTGCGCGACAGCCTGGTCAAGCAGAGGCAATCCATTCAGATGAAGGCCCAAGAGACGGGTGTTCACAGCAGGACCGGCTCTCGCGCTTCTCCCGAAGATGCCGCTCCAGAGGCACTATCAAAACGTCTCAATCTGGGCCGGACGGGAAGTGTTTCTACCCCCCCATCTTCAAGCCCAAGCAATGAGTCACCAATTCCTGAAGCTCTCGCATTAAGCAAGAGCCTAAGGGAGAGGAAGCAATCAGTAGCCAACGCCAAGCTGTCTCCCAGCGAAGAGAAGCCGGCGGAGACTGCAAGTGAAGAGGTCGAAAAGAAGGAAGAGGACCCAAAGGAAGAGGACCCAAAAGAGGAGCACCCAAATGAGGAGCACCCAAAAGTGATCACCCCGGTGGAGTCGCCTAAAGAGGCGACCCCAAAACAAGAAGAGCCGCAGGTGGAGGCTCTGAAAAATGAAGATGTGAAGGAGGAGGTCCCAAAGGAGGAGACCTCAGACGAATTGCCTAAAGAGGAGGCGCCTAAGGAGGAAGAATTGCCCAAGGAAGAAGCCAAAATAGAGGAAGCCTCAAAGGCCGAGCCACCGAAAGTGCAAGCGAGGGTCGCTGGCCTTTCCGAAAAGCTTGCCAATCGGTTTCCTCCCGCTGCCAAGCCGTCGGAACTGAAGCATGGCGCGAAGCCTTCTTGGAGCAAGGAGTCCGGTACGCCGGTAGAGGAGCCGAAAAGGGCCCCTGGCAAGCTTGCCGACCGATTTCCTGCGTTGAAGTCACCCACTCCGCCAATCGAGGAGCCGAAGAAATCCCCTGTTACTACGGGCAAGCTCGCTGATCGGTTCCCTGCTTTGAAGTCGCCCACTCCGCCCGCTGAGGACGTGAAGAGGACACCTAGCCCTTCGAACAAGCTTGCTGATCGGTTTCCTGCATTGAAGTCGCCCACGCCGCCCGCAGAGGAGCAGAACAGGGCACCTAGCCCTTCGAACAAACTCGCTGACCGGTTTCCTGCACTGAAGTCACCCACGCCGCCCGCAGAGGAACAGAACAGGGCCCCTAGCCCTTCTAACAAGTTTGCCGATCGGTTTCCTGCACGTAAGGAACCCGCTGCGCCAGCAGAGGAGCCGAAAAGGGTCCCTAGCCCTCCAAACAAGCTCGCCGATCGGTTCCCTGGATTGAAGTCGACTGAGACGAAGCATCAGCCAAAGTCATCACTGAGTGAGAAGGAACCAGAGGCGCCTGTCGGAAAATTGGCCAACAGAGGCTCTGGACCTGGCAAGCTCGCTGACCGATTCAACCCCGCTTTGGCTGGAATTCTGGCCCGTGGACCACCTATGGCAAACGGCGCTCCTGGCTCTCGCGAATCTGGTGGTTCTGGCGCGTCTGGTCCTACGGCTTCTCCTGAGGAGCCCAAGGGTCCGGCCAAGGAGCTTACTCACATTACCAAGGGCCGTGCCCGTGGACCCAAGAGACGGGCTCCCAAGGGCAAGACTGACTCTGGTATTGCGACACCCGAGGAGGCCCCTGCCAAGACTGAGTCCACGCATGTCAGGAAAGCCTCGGTCCCTGTGCCGACGGTGCCCCTTGTCAAGCCGAAGGATGTTCTTCCTAGCTCCCGCCCGACTTCTTTGAGCAAGCCGAACGATGATCTTCCTGGATCCCGCCCAACGTCTTTGAGCAAGCCAAAGGATGATCTTCCTGGCTCGCGCCCGACCTCTTTGAGCAGCAAGCCGAAAGTTGATATTCCTAGCTCCCGTCCGACTTCCTTGAACAAGCCTGCTGCTGCTCCAGAGCCCGCTGCCACGGAGCCCGCTGCCCCGGAGCCCGCTGCCACGGAGCCCGCTGCCAAGGAGCCCGCCGCGGACTCGCCTAAGCTTGAGCAGAAGCAGAAGCCTGTTGTGGCAGCCAAGTCGGCAGAGGTTACGCGAAGAGTTTCTGCAAAGCTTGATTCGCCGGCTACGCCTACTGAGCCGCCGGTTCCGACGAAGTCGCCTGAGCTTACGAGAAGGATCTCGGAGAAGTTCGAGTCTCGAACTGCTTCTCCCTCTAGTGTGCCAACCGAGTCGCCGCAGGTTTCTAAGAGGACATCGGCAACTTCCATGAGGGCTTCAGTCAGCTCTAAGAGAGCCTCGGAAATCTCTAAGAGGGATTCAACTGACAGCTCCAAGAGAACCTCAGGTATCTCTAAGAGTGGTTCAGACAGCTCCAAGAGGGCTTCGGACAGATTGAGCACGCCCACAACCCCGACCGAACCCCCGGTTCCAGCGAAATCGCCCGATCTTATCAGGAGAATCTCAGGAAAGCTTGATTCTACTCCTGCTGAGCCTAGCCCTCCAGTCAAATCCCCAGAGCTTGCAAAGAGGTTTTCTGGAGAGAAGAAGGAGGTTGAGCAAAAGAAGGAGATTGAGGAGAAGAAGGAGGAGCAGAAGAAGGATGCCGAACAAACTCCCTCTGCTGCTCCGAAGCCGCTTTTTGCTGAGCGCATGCGTCAATTCCAGCAGAATCAGCAACAATCAAGCCCCAAGACGCCCATTGAATCACCGAAGCCCTTGAAGCCTATGCCTAAGCCGTCAGCAATTGTAGAGGAGAAGGATTTGCCAGCCAAGCCGAATGATGGACTTCCGTCTGTCAAGAACGCCGCTGCCGGTTGGGGCCGACAGAGTACTGAGTCTACTGCTTCCAAGACGAAATCTCCTATCAAGTTGCCTACCAGGAAGGATGAGCAGGAAGCTATGGAAAATGCCGGCCTTGTGCGCTCGGAGCCCCCCAAAGGTCCTGTTGGCTTGGGTATTGGCCTTGAGGATGCCAGCAACCGTTTGCAGAGCAAGATCGAGGAAAAGCAGGAACCGTCTGTCCCAGAAATTGCCGAGCCTACCCCGCCAACGAAGTCTCGCCCGGTTTCCAAGCCACTTCCTTCTCCTCCACTCAGCGCTGGCCTCCCGCCAAAGCCGCCGAAGAAGCCTGATTCCATGTCACCCCCGCTGCCGCAGATTAAGCAGGAGTCGCCGATTCCTCACACATCCGAGGCTGGCCGCATGTTTGGAGACTTCTTTGACGAGTTGCCCGTCACGACTAGCCAGCTGGACATTGATACCAACGCTGTACTGACTGCTCAGCCGCTGAGCCACGAGAAGATCAAGACTGTGCGCAAGCAAGTGGAAGAAATTACTGGAGATGGAAAACTCTCGCCTGTCCCAAGCCAAGAGGAGCATATCCTGTACGACAACTCAATGTACCTCTGCACTCACGTCTTTGGAAGTTCCAACGGCGCCAAGACTACCGAGGTCTATCTATGGGCTGGATCGGCAGTGCCTGAGCCTATGGTCGATGACGCTCAGCTTTTTGCTCGCAAGGCAGCTCGCGACGCAGGTGGCAAGCTCATCATCATCAGACAAGGCAAGGAGACTCCCAATTTCTTCCAAGGCATCGGTGGCATTCTCATCACCAGGAAGGGCACGCGGCAAGAGCATTCCAACGAGTACATGCTTTGCGGTCGGCAGCACCTTGGAAACATTGCCTTTGACGAGGTGGAGCTGGTCCTGAGCAACCTTTGCTCGGGCTTCCCCTTCCTTGTGTCCTCTCGCACTGGCCTTCTGTCTGGCAAGATCTTCCTCTGGAAGGGCCTCGGCTGCAACGCGGAAGAGCTCGGCTGCGCTCGCTTGATCGGCATGGACCTGGGCCTAACGCCAGAGATCGAAGAGGTCGACGAGGGCAAGGAGCCCAGCGCCTTCTTGGACATATTCCCGGCGCCCGAAAACGGAATCAAGCGGATCCCGCGCAGCGCCGACCACTGGCGGCTCAAGGCCAAGTACGAAAAATACGGAGCGCGTCTGTTCCGCATCGACGAGAAACCGGCGGCTACGATGAGCAGCAGCTTCATGCAGGTGAGCTCCTTCTGGCCCGCCCTCGTGCGGCGCGTCTCCTCGAGTAGCCTTCCACCTCCAGAATCGCCAACACGGAATTCTTTCCCGCAGAGCCACAACAACGCCCTCGCCGTGCCCGACAGCCCCGAAAGAGGAGACAAGCCCAAGATGAAGGCCGATGTGACGGAGATAGCGCCGTTTGCCCAGGTGGACCTCGAGGCCGAATCAATCTACGTCCTGGACGCCTTCTTCGAGGTCTATGTGTAAGTGTCCCCACAGGTTCCGTGGATATTACAGAACGCGTTGCTAATACAGCTACAGGATTGTCGGCGCGCTTTCGCGTTCCCAGGCTCACGCCTTCAGCACGGCGCTGCTGTTCGCACAGGAGTACGGTATCCTGGCTGCATCACTCGAGGACCGGCCCTTCGTGCCCGTCAGCACGGTCGTGCTCGAGGGTGTCCCGCGCGACATGAAGGCCGTCTTCCGCCGATGGGAGGACGGGCTTCAGCCCACGGCTGCGCTGATGGCGGGCAAGCCGCGCAACGGCAAGAGCTTGCGCATTGTCGGCCTGCAGGCAGCCATTGCCGCGACTCGGGCATGAGGCTTCGCTACCTAACCTAGGTTCTCTTCGTCTTGTTTTCAAGTCCTTCGACATTGCTGGCGCGCATGGGAGTACCACACCCTTACATACATACATAATTCGACAGCATCAGCAGTAGTGTTTCCAACCGCGACGAGGATTTTCGGTACAAAAAAGACAGCATCGTCGTCGTGGAGCCACAAAAAAGCATGCGCGAATGCGTGCGTGCATCGCACATCATGGACTGGGCGTTCTGTGTTTTCTCGAGCAAGGCATCAATCATGCATCATGTTTCACTCTCATGCATCCATCTTCTTGCTTTGCTGCACTTGCTTTGCAAAAAAGCTCCTATCGGGCACGGCACGGGCGGGATGGCTGGCTGGTGGGTAGAGCGGCGGAACGGTTACTTTTTCTCTTCCCTTCATGTTTTGCTCAAACTCTTCTTTTTGCTTGATTCTTTTTTCTTGCTTCTTCTTTTTCTTTTTCTTCTTTTTCCTCTTCTTCTTTCGTGTGGTATCTTTTTTGGTGGCAATTATAAGCATGGTGTGTATGGCATAGGCGCGGTTTTTCCTTTTAGCTAGGTAGTTGCTTGCTTGCTTTGACGGGATAAGTAGCGACGTTTCTCAATCATGAGAGAGCGAATAAAGGCAGGGTCGGGCTTATATAGAGATAGGTACGTATGTACGCGTACGAATAAGAACATGGATGTTGATGCCAATTGCATGAATGGGTTCTAGAAGCATTACGTTATCTGTTGATGTGTGAGGCAAACTGGAAATCTGTCGACTACTACTATCTATCCCCTTCCCGCCTCCTTCAAGCGCCTCTGCCGCTCCTCCGCCACCGCATCCGCTTTCTCGAGCATCGTGTCCAGCTCCACGCGCACCCTCAGCTCCTTCTCCTGCAACGTGTTATACACGCGCCTGCAATCGGATGGGCCGAGCTCCTCGCGCAGCCGCTCAAACGCCAGCATGAGATACTCCTTCTTGAAAGGCAAGTGCAGTAGGCCACGGAAAAAGACCGCCTTGGCCGCAACGGCGGACTCGGGGCGAGCAGCGAGATAGGCGACGTAAGAGCGCCAAAGGGCGGCGCAGCGGCGGCCAGCGTCGCTCTCGACGGCGCGCTCGAAGGCCGCGCGCACCGCGTGCGTCGTCCCGCCCAAATGCGCGCCGCGCTGGGCTTCCGTGTGGATGCTGAAGGCCCACGTGACGATGGAGTGGGCGTCCTGCTTGAGGACGACGTCGTGCATGATGGCGCGGACGCGGTCGTCGATGCGGAAGCGCGCCTCGTTTGCCGCGTACACGGAGAGGAAGATGGTGTTGCTTGGGAAGAGGGCGATGCTCTCTTGGAGCTCGGAGCGTGTGATCGAGGGCTTGGAGAGGCGCGCGCGTTGGCTGTGATAGGTGAGGAGTTGGCATTTTGCTTGGTGCAGGGCTTCGTTGGCAGCGGAGTGGTGAAGGTTGCGCAAGGAGAGTAGAGCGTTGGTTTGTTGGAATACTGCTAGTGCCGGTGTGATGTCGCTGTCCGACTGTATGTATGCGAGTAGTGCCAGACACTCTGCGTACAGGACGCCGAGTTCTGCAACGCCTGTTGATAATGAATGATCACGGCCCTCGGTCAAGATGTTGCGGACTCGAAGCACCGTGGAAGGACTCAACCAGTCTTCTTCGTCGACAGCACATGTAGGTGGCTCGGGGACTGGTTTGGCAGCACCTATAGAGCCGATTCGGTGCCTCGCGGCAGTGAAATCATCTCCACGTAGGGCCTCCCAAATCCAGGTGCGCCATAATAATATTGACTGTTTCTGAGCGTCTTGAGGAAGTTGCGTGCTCATACCCAGTGCCATCGCAAAGACGTGGTTTGCAGCTGCACTTTTACCGGTGCGGTTCTCAATGAGAGCGTAGGCATTGTACAGTCGCAGGCTGGAAGAACGCTTCTTCAGCAGCGCTTTGGCAGTCTTCGCCACACCACCACTCGGGTTGCAGTGCCATTCGAAAGCGAGATGATATTCAGCGACGATGTCCTCTGAAGTGGCATTTGCCAAAGTCTTCAAAGCTCTTCTCAGCCACTCCTGTTGATCCGGGCTACGTTCGCCACTGAAAAACCCGCCGCCGAATAGTTCTTGGGTTGTGACAAGGTAATTGGCCATTGGAGGCTTGTAGGCTTCAAGTGTAGAAAGCCCCACAGTCTCGGTCTCAGCGGATGATGCTTCAAGGAGCAAAGTTTTAGGCGTATCCACGTAAAACCTCTCATCTCGAAGAAAAGGGTCAAGCCACCATGCTCGAGTGAGGGGGTCTGAAGTAGGAAGCGGGGGCAAGTGCCAAAAGCACAAGAACGCCTCAACAAGCATTGTAGGTGGGAATGGATCTTGTAGCAACCCTAGCTCCTCCTCGATGTCTGCGAATAGGACAACATGGAAGGGGTCGTCTTCCCCGACTTCGTCGATAGTCCTTCCTGGCCATGGGTACGAATTCATCTGCCACCTTTCCTTTTGGGCAAAATAGTCGAACATATCGCTCACTTCAAACTCATGTTCTTGCTCTGTAGATGGCTCAGGAGGGTCAGGATACTCCTCGTCAACTTTGGAAGAGACCCACCCAACAGCCCCAGGTTCACCGAGGCGCGGGCATTCACTTTCCCAGAAATCTTCAAAATCGACTAATAGCGACTGATTGTAATCGGCATCGTTTTGCAAGCCTTTCCCAGGCCTAAAGATTTGGAACTCCAGCAGTGCTTGCCATAATGCAACAGCTCGCTCTCGATAGCCGGCGTCGCTCATCATAGTCGTTAACCTCAGGAAAATGTAGAGGCGTAATATTTGCGAGTCTCTTGAATCCAGACCAGTTCCGCAGAGCATTTTCAGGCAGTCCAGAAACTTAGATCTGCATTCTTCATATTGAAATTCGGCGAGGTTCGTCTGGAGAGCATCGAGATATTTCACCCAAAGACTCGAGCTTTGTCGATTTTTCTCGAGAATTTGCTTCCAGTTCGCAAAGTACTCCTTCCTTCCTTGAACTTTGGAGCTCTCTTCCATGAGTCCAACAAGGAGACGCTCCGAATGCATAGAATTCAGCGCTTCTTGGTAGATACCCACTCTGAGGGAAGCAAGCGCTTTTTGTTCAGATGTCGTCAATTGTCGTTGCACGTCAGAAGATCCTATGCGAATCATAACTTCTTGGTGTTCGACGAAATCAAGCCATGCCTCAACATTGGTCGGTTCATCCTTCACTCTCCTTGACAACTTAGCGTTGCGTTCCTTAGCTTCGACCAGAAAATCGTGGTATAGCGCTGGATCTTCATCGCTCGCATATTCAAGGTCAGGGTCTGCAGGGTCATTGCTAGGTTTAGCTTTTCCTTCAATAGACCTGTAGTCCACATGTTCTTCTTCTGGCTCCGGCGACTCAGACCCACGCTTTCTTTTCTTACTGCCCGGTAGAGGGAGGTAGTCTAACTGCGACTCCTGGGCTAAATCTGCATCCGAAACCTTTATCAGGCGTAATGTTGGCGGCTCCCTTGCGCGTGGGCGCTTCGACAATATTTGACGGTCGAGTCTACCGCGTCGGCGATTGTCATCAATGACAACAAACCGATCATCCGACGCAAACTTGTCAATTCTAGCATCCAAAGGCAGACCTAGAACACAACCGTAACCAGTCCTACGATACGTCGGTATACTGTACTGATGAAGTTTTCCATATATCAAGTTTGCTGGGTCGCCCTTTCGATCAACGACGAAATAGTCCTTGCCTTCGTCGAACTTTGGAACCAGTGACTGGATATCACTGCGTTTTTCTGTATTCTCTTCGCTAGCATGACGTCTTGGACTTTCAGCACGATGCTGATGCTGGTGCTTGTGACGATGTTCCTCACGCCGGTCTCTGTCACGATGGCGATGTTCGCGGTCTTCGCGGTCGCTACGCCTATGGCTCCGATGGTGCGATCTTCCGTGGTCCTTGTCGCGGTCCCTGTCGCGGTCCCTTTCACGTTCTCTTTCGCGATCCTTCTCGCGACGTCCGTCGTGCTCTCTATGGCGATGACGATGACGGTTCTCGGGTTCCGAGCTAGGTTCCGGCGGTTGGGAGGCCGGGGGCTGCGCTTTTGGCTTGAAACTTGAAAACTTGGGGACGGTGGGCTTGTCAGCTTGGTCCATGGTTTATTACCTAGCACCGACAGACAGGTGCAACTTGCAATACGTACCTGGCGCTCGTCGAGGGCCAGGCGCAGAGCAACTGATGATGTCGATCGGTGGTTTATTTCGCCGATGGTGGCAGAAAAAGCTCCCGCCACACCGCCCGGGATTTTTTGAGCGCGAAGCCTGAGATCTGCCGCTGTCGCGTCTTGTACTTTGCGCGAGCGCAACACCTTCCGGACCCTCACCTTCTTTTTCCATGGACAGAGCGCTGGACCCGGGCCCCAGTTCTCTCAAGCCAACATGACATCTCTTCAGCAACAGCTCGCGGCCATTGCCGCTACGAGCACTCACCAGCTCGACCTTAAGGCCCAGAAAGCCGCGCACGGAAAGTCGCTCCTCTTCGAGGCCAAGATTGCCGCTTCCCAGGACTTCAACACCGTATACCAGATCTGCCATGAGGGCTTCCAGGAACTGTGCCTGCTGGACCCCCGGTTCGCCGCATTCGCGCAAAACCTATTCAGCGAACAGAGCAAGACGGAAGACAGGACTCAGATGACTGCCGAGGAAAACAAAGAGTTGGACGTTGTGATAGAGAGCTTCCTGGGGCTTGTATCGGCTAGGATATTGCTAAAGCCCGCTGTCAAGGCAGTCGAATGGTTGATTCGTCGGTTCCGGTGCGCGAATACTAGCCCTCATATGTTTCTTGTTTGAAAGCTAATCATTTTGGCGCAACAGCATCCACGAGTACAACACCGAGTTTACCATCCTTACGTTCCTGCCATATCACAGTACTCCCGTATTTCTTACGCTACTCTCGATTTTGCCTCGCAAAATTTCGCCGACCTACCGTTTCCTGTACCCGTATATGACTTCGCTGGCCAACCCACCCCGCCAGGTCATCGTCTATACCGCTACACATTTCCCGGCATTCTTCTCCGCGCTCAATTTCTACGTGCTCAAAGTCACCAAGGCCCACCACCAGTCGCCTGCTCTCCTCTCTTTCTGGGCTAGCGTGGCAACTCAAGCCGTAGATGGTTCGCTCGATGAGGCCAAATCCGGCCGACTTAGCATTCAGCGCCAGCGAGAGGAAGAGCTTCTCCTGCGGGTTTTGCCGGTCATCAACGAAGCGCTTTCCCTTAAGAACGCACCGGAGCTCAAACTGGGCTGTTATATGATCATGACAGTCATGGCGACCAAGGCGTCATTGGAGGACAAGGTGCTCAACAGTTTAATGGAGGCTATCACTTCGAGTTGGTCTGTGGAGACGCTGGACGGTGCGCTCGTTTCTCTCGCGATTTTGGCACAAGAGCGGCAAGGCGCAAAGCTGCCCAAGGCTGTTGTCAAGAGCCTGCTGAAACTGGAGAAGTTGGCCGACCGGATACTGGGACTTTCGCAGCAATGTCGTGTCGACAGGCTGGCTTTTGGCTGCGTGTTGGCAATCCTGGAAAGGTTTACCAAGTCGGCAAACTCGGATATCACGGCATGGTTGGATGTCGTAGAGGAGACTCTGCAAGCTCAAATCTACGACGACCTTCAAACGTCGGTTATCGTCAAGTCGCTCCTGGTTACTGTTCAGAGAATGGAACAGGGTTCCGACGTCACTCCTGAGCAACGTAACCAACTGGCTGATTCCATCGTGAGGCTTAACCAATCGCCTGCTTTTGGACCAACAATCAGCAGGATCATCGAAGAGCAAGGTATGGATGTTGAGACATTGGAGATGCAACTTAAGACTGTCTTGCGGCCAGCGATATCGGAATCTAAGCCGGAGGACTCTGAGGACGTTGAGATGGAGGACTCATTGCCGGCGTTGCCCGAGGCCGTAGATGATGTTTTATCCTCTCTGCCCTCGAAGGCAGACGAGGCTTCCTTCCTTAACTCAAACCAGTCGAAGGTATTCGATACTCTCTCAGCGGCCTTCTTGCGATGCATGTCCTCGCCGGACAATTTAGAGAAGTTTTCCCAGGTCTCTTTGTTTGCAGAGGACGAGACTCTGTATCCCACTTTCCTTGCCCGGTTCTGGTGTGGTTCATATCCTGCTCTGGCCCGAAGCGCCGCTCTTCGTTTACTTGCCCGCTGGCTCACAGCCCACAAAGATGCGAACTCGGATTTCCAGGCATTTATCCCTTATGTCGTCAGCGCTCTCTCGGACAGCTCGGCGGGTGTTCGTAAGGCTGCTGCGGAGTGCGCTGCAGCTCTTACCCGCATTTCGACCAAGGAAACTTCTAAAAAGGGCAGCAAGACGCCTGTTTGGGCGAAGGAATCGCTTTATGGCAGTTCTACGAAGTACGTGAAGTGGCTTTCCACTGAGGATGCGTCCAAGGTTCTCTCGAATGCCGTTATGCCTACGCTGGAGGAGTGCTCTATGGATTCTAGCCACATTAAACACGTTTTCCAGACGGCCATGGATGATCGCGCTCACAAGCACGCAGGTGCTCCGGCGCACGGCCCAGAGTTCAAGGCTTCCCTCCGAACGGCGACCTGCGCATTTGTTGCCAGCCATGCTGCAAACACGCCTCTTTTGACTGTCAGGTTACAGTTGCTCTCCTTCTTCGATCAGGTAGGCAAAACCGGCTCGAGCTCTCGCGTTCAGATCTTGCTTCCAGCAGTTGAGAACTGGCTCTCGCTCCCTAAGGATGAAGCCGATTCTCTCTGTGCAGTTGAATCACTTGATCTCGCCGAAGTCGACCGGGCGCACCTCAGAGCAATTGGCTCTCGTGACGCCGAGGGCGTGCAGCTTCTTCAGAAGGTCATTGACGGTAAGTTGGGTCTCGAGCGACTCAACGTTCAAGATGCCGCTTTCAACCGCCTGCGCACCATCTGGTCTGCACTGAAACTGGGTATAAGACAAGAAGCGGCTGAGTTCCTTCTGGGATTCGCTTTGGAGTCTTCTGAGGACGCCATCGTTCGCCGCCGCCAGGAGAATGCTCTGGAGACTCTCCGGACTGTTGAGCTACCCACCGAAGTGCTTGTCTCCTTCCTCGAGGGCGTCCCCAAGGCCATGTCACTGCCAGAGAACCCGCCGGCTGCCAAGCGTAGACGGACTAGCAAAGCTGAAATGGCTCGTTTCGATGCGCGTGACACAGAGGAAACTACCAAGGCTCTGGAGAAGTTGACTCTTGTGCTGGAACTGATTGAAAGCTCGTCTCCTGAGAACCACCCCCAGCTTCTGCCTGGCCTGTTCCATGTCCTTGGCGAACTTCAACACTACAAGATTCAGACCAGCTCCAGCTTGGTCTACCTCCAGAGTCTTGTCATCAGCTCGCTGCTGTCCATTGTTGACCAGATGAAGTCTACTGGCGCCACCATCGATCAGTCTGCCATTCGTGCTGATCTCCTTGTTGACTGTGTCCGTCACACCTCCAACCCTCAGGTCCAAAACTCCGCTCTGCTCCTCATTTCGAGCCTGGCGACGTGCGTGCCCGATGTTGTTCTTCACAGCGTCATGCCCATCTTCACGTTCATGGGTTCCTCCATCCTGCGCCAGAGCGACGATTACTCCGCCCACGTCATTGACCAGACGGTTTCGCGCGTGGTCCCGCCACTCGCCGCATCTTTGAGGAAGCGCAAGCGGGACCTTGTTCTTGGTGTCGCTGAGCTTCTGCTCAGCTTCACTGCTGCGTATGAACACATTCCCCTGCATCGCCGTCTAGGCCTCTTCGGACAGCTTGCGAAGACGCTCGGGCCCAATGACTCGCTTTTCGCCATCGTTTCGATGCTCCTCGAGAAGTACCCTACCGACAGGAACGTCCGCCGGTTTGCCGTGGAGTTAATGAGGATGTTTGATCCCACCACTAACCTCAAGGCAGCCAAACGGTACCTCGAGCTTGTTGAGGATGCTCTGAAGCCGAAGCGTACTGTGTCTGAAGTCCTGTTTGGCCTGAACGAGAAGGATGCCGACCAGATCCAGAGCGCCGCTGTCAACCTTCTTGATGCCCTCTCTGAGCTGCTTCGTGATGCGCAGCTGCACAACAGAGTCATCAGAGTCTTGAGAGATGAGAGCGACGCTGCTGCTGACGTGCGGGGTGTTTTCACTCAGCTCTTGGAGAAGACCATCTCCATGTCGCAGCAGTTCAAGGAGCAAGAGTCTCTGCGTGATGCCTGCGGACAAGTGCTGTCTAGCCTCCTTCGTCTGCTGCCTACTGCAGAGCTTGTCAAGTCTGCTGACACTCTGCTCGGCAACTCTAGCGACGATGTCCGTCGGACTGCTCTCAAGGCCGTCGAAGCCGCCGCCATCAATGTCAAGCAGAGCGATGTGTCAGCCAGGACTGCCCTGCTTGAGTTCTTGCCCCGTATCACCTTCGTCATCCAGAAGTTGCCGGACGTCAGCCTCAAGCACACGGCCGTGGCCTGCATCGACCAAATCTCCGAGAAGTTCGGCAAGAAGGACACCTCTGCCGTGGCCTCTGCCGCTGAAATTGTCGCCGGGCCCCAGGCTCTTGGCAGCAATGAGGACCGTCTCCGCATCATTTCGCTGCTCTGCCTTGCGTCCACTGTTGAGATCTTGCAGGATGACTTCATTCCTATCATCCCAAAGGTGTTGCCGATTGCTTTCCAGTACCTCGGAGAGAGCATTGCTGCTGGCGGCAAGAAGCAAGCCCTGCACAACGCCGTCTACTCGCTCCTTTGCTCTCTTATCGAGCGCATTCCGTTCATGTTCTCTGGCAAGTACCTCGACTCGGCGCTGCAGCTTTCGCACAAGTCGGCCGTTGCGGACCTCGGCGACGAAGCGGACGAGAACCGCGCGCAGTTCTACACGCTCGCGGCTCGCCAAATCGACGCAAAGGACGTCTTTGGCGCGGTCGAGCGCAACTGGGACTCGGCTGTCCAGGCAGGCTACCCGGCGCCCAAGGAGCATCTGGAGATGCTCAACACGGCCCTGGAGTCGAGGCCGAAGGCGGTCGTGGTCAAGAACACGCAGACACTCTTCGGCTTCTTCTTCAAGGCGTTCGACCTGCGGCGCACGCGGGCGGGCGCGAGCGAGGCAGAGGAAGAAGAAGAAGAGAAGGCGGAGTTGGACGCGCTCGAGGCGCAAATCAACAACGTGGCGCTGATCATGACGATGAAGCTGAACGACGCGTCGTTCCGGCCGTTCTTTGTGCGGCTGGTCGAGTGGGCGGCGGCGGGCCTGCCCAAGAGGGATAGCGAGGGCCGCATGCTGCGCGCGACGAGCCTGTTCGTCTTCCTCGGCGCTTTCTTCGACAAGCTCAAGTCCATCGTCACGGGCTACTCGAGCTACGTGCTGGAGCTGGCGGCCGAGGTGCTGGGCCGCACGCCGCAGCCGGGCGATATCAAGCAGGAGACGCTGCTGGGCGCGGTGCTGGGCGCGCTGACGAGTAGCTTCGAGCACGACGAGGACGGTAAGCTTTCCCCCTTTCCTTTTCCTTTCCCTCTCTTTCATCACACCACACCACACCACACAACACAAGACGCACGCAGACAGCTAACCAACTCGCCACGCACAGACTTCTGGCAGTCGCCCAGCCACTTCTCAGCCATCAGCACACCCCTGCTGACGCAACTCACGCACCCCTCCCCCGCCCTCGTCGCCAACGCCATCATCCCCGCGCTAACAGCGCTCGCCGGCGCCGCCGCCTCCCCCGACCACCACAAAGCGCTGAACGCGGGCGTGCTGCGGCACATGCGCGCCGCGAGCGCGGGCACGCGGCTGGCGGCTGTGCGCGCGCAGCAAGCGCTCACGGACGCCCTCGGCGAGGACTGGTTGGCGCTGCTGCCGGAGATGCTGCCGTTTATTAGCGAGGCGCAGGAGGATGATGATGAGGGGGTTGAGGGGGAGACGTTGAGGTGGATTAGGCGGATTGAGGAGGTGTTGGGCGAGAGCTTGGAGGGGATGTTGCAGTAGGTGGGTGGTTTGGGCGGGGGTGCGTGGTTAGTTGGGGTGGGGGTAAAAAGTTGGAGTGGGGTGGCGTTCGTAGATCTCGTTATATTTACTCTTTGCCAATTGCTTCGTTATACATTTTGTCTATCGTCATTGTCATTGTCGTTTGTTCAATCACTCATCCAATCACTCAACTAAAGCGTCTGTTCTGTTCATACGTATGTACCTATGTATCATTGCTGTCTAACGTAGGAAGGAAGGTACAGATAGTCCTGCATAGGTCGTCGAAGGTATCGTAGAATCGTAAACTCAGGCTCCGTTACCGCGGCCTGGAAAAGGAATGGCGTGGGTGGGACAGTAAGTGAAGTAGGTAGGTCGTGTCTCATCGTCATCGTCATCGTCTTCGTCTTCGTCTTCGTCTTCGGTAGCATACTCTCACTCGCTCTCTCAATCGTTCGCTCACTCGCTTGCTCATGCTCGCTCGCTCACTCACTCACTCACTCACCCGTATACAGCATGTTGCAGAAGAGCCTTCGGACACCGTCTCTGCTACTCACACTCGACACGCTGGATACCGCATCCGCGCCCACAACACCAACGACAATACTCATCACTCTCCCCTTCCCCACTACCCACTGCCCACCACCCGCAGCGCCTAGAGTTCCTTCTTCCAAAAGTGCTCCGGCGCATGACTCGTCTCATAATCGACATGAACATAGCAGCGCTCGACATCAGGCAGACTCTCGAGCTTCGTCTGCAGCGCCTCCGCCACATCATGCGTCGCGCGCAACGAGGCCTCGGGATCCATGACGATATCGACCTCGACAATGAGTCTGGGGCCGCTATGCCAGGCGCGCACCGTGTCGATGGCGCGCACCGCCCCCGCGTCGTGCGTCATGCTGATGTACGTGATCAGCTGCAGCATGTCCGTGTCGGCGGCGACGCCGATCAGAAGCTGGAACTCGCGGTACGCGGTCGAGAGCCAGAGGGTGGCCACGAGGGTGGAGATGACGATGGCGCCCGCGGGGTCGATCCACCATTTCAGCTTGGCGCCGCCCACCGAGGTCAGGATGCCGAAGCCGTTGATGAGCAGGTCGTTGCGGTGGTCTTCCCATAGGATGCGGACTTGGCTGTATTTGTTGCGCAGCGCCCAGCAGTACAGGAAGAGGACGGCTTTGGTCGCGAAGGCCGCGCACACGGCCACCACCGACGGGATGTGTAGACCGCGGGGGTCGTCGGGCGTGCCGGCTGCGAGTTCGCGGCAGGCCATGACGATGATGATGAGCGAGACGGCCGTCATGAGGAAGCAGAAGACGATATTGCCGGCTGTTTCGATGCGGGCTTTGCCTGAGGGGAACTTGCGGGGATCGACGCGGTTGACGGCGCGATTGCACAGCAGCAGGGTGAGGTTGCTAAGGGGGTCGAAGACGGCGTCGGCCATGGTCGTGAACAGGGACAGCGAGCCCGAGGACGCGGCGCCGTAGAGCTGGAGGATGGCGAGCGCGACGTTGGCCGCAAACGAGCCGCGCACGGCAATCTTGACGCGTAGGTTGTCCTCGCCCTCCTCGTGCTTGGCCTCGCGCACATGCTCATCCACCGGCTTGAGCAGGCGCTCGATGTTCTCGTTCTGGCGCTCGTAAAACGCCTCGAGCTTGCGGGCGCGCCGCCCCTCGCGCGTCACCAGCTGCGCCGCGCTGCCTCCGCAGAGCGCGTCGGCACCCCCCGCCCGCTTGCGCCCCACGTTCGCGCGCATCCGCTGCATGTCGCCGGGCGTCTTGAGGCAGCCGCGCAGGTTGTACGGGTCCGTTTCACAGGTGTAGGCGGGCGGCGTCTGGCGCTCGACGTCGCTGGCGTTGGCCGAGGCGCTGCTGTACCGCCCCGCGGCGTGGCGGGCAATGGGGTCGTGGGCGTCGGGGCCGCCGGGCGGGGGCGTCACGGGCTCGAAGGCGGTGCTGGTGCCGGCGCCCGCCTTGTTGGTCGTCGTCGTCGTCGTGTCGGGTGCGCCCGGATGGGCCATGGGGGTTAGGGCGATGAAGTCGGGCCCGGACGGGCGGGCGTCGTTTCCGTGAACCGCATCGCTTCCGGCCGAGGATGCCATGGCGGGTGAGGATTGATAGGTATTGATGGCGATGATGAGACGATGGATTTGCGCGATGAGGAGAGGTTGAGACGGCTGAGGTTTGAAGCAATAGACAGCTGGCCGTCTGCGGAATCAAGAATCGCCGCGCGCGCACGGGAAAAATCCATAGCCTGTGGCGGTGCATTATCTACTCGAGTATGGGCGAGTGGCGGTGTCAAACTATCACTCACCGCCCGCCGGCAGAACGAGTCGCGTCCCGAAACTTTTTGGTTTTCGCAACAATTATTCACTCGCAATTCACCACCACCCACCATGGCGCCCCGCGACCTCGACGACGACTTTGTCCTCACCATCTCCGACCACGAGGACAATGTCCCCGACTACGACGCCGACGACGCCGACGCCGACGCCCCCGCTCCCACCAATGCCAAGAAGCGCAAGCGCAATGAGCCCGCCGCCGACGACGTGAGCAGCAAGAAGAAGGGCAAGAAGAGCAAGAAGCAGAAGAAGGAGCCTGAGCCCGAGCCTGAGCCCGAGGAGGACGACGACGACGCCGAGAGGAATTGGGCCGCCGACGGCGAGGACGACGGCGCCATGAACTCGGACTTTGAGTTCCAGATTGGCGATGGCGATGCGGGCGTCGTCGACGACTTTGACGGCTGGGGCCTTGGCTCCAAGAACGACGAGGTCAAGAAGGGCGGCGACAAGAAGCCCGTCGACATTGACGAGATTATTGCGCGCAGGCGCCAGCAGCAGAAGGAGGAGAAGAAGGCTGCTGGGGAGGAGAGCGACGAGGAGGAGGAAGAGGATGTCGAGGGCGGTGCCGAGTTTGCTGGCCTGGATGACGAGGAGCTCCTGGCCGAGGACGGCTTCGGCATGGGCGCCCAGGACGCGGACGAGTCTGGCGACGAAGCGGACGAAGGCTCCGACGAGGGATCGGACGAGGAGGACGACTCTGAGAAGGACGAGTCGGAGGACGAAGAGGACGAGGAGGCCGCAAAGCCCGTCGCGCACCCCGACGACGTCGACTCTGGGTCCTCGGACGACGAGGAAGAAGAGGACCCCGTCGAGGCCGAGCGGAAAAAGGCCTTCTTCGCGCCCGAGGAAAACCTCGACGGCCACAAGGCCCCCGCGGTCAAGGGCACCGGCTCGTTCCAGGGCATGTCGCTGTCGCGGCCGATCCTGAAGGGGCTGACGTCGGTGGGCTTCACGGAGCCGACGCCGATCCAGCTGAAGACGATCCCGGTGGCGCTGCTGGGCAAGGACGTCGTCGGCGGCGCGGTGACGGGTTCGGGCAAGACGGCGGCATTCGTCATCCCCATCCTGGAGCGGCTGCTGTACCGCCCGAAGAAGGTGCCGACGACGCGCGTGGCGATTCTGATGCCGACGCGCGAGCTGGCGGTGCAGTGCTTCAACGTGGCCAAGAAGCTGGCCAGCTACACGGACATTACCTTTGCGCAGATAGTGGGCGGCTACAGCCTGCGCGAGCAGGAGCAGGTGCTCAAGACGCGGCCGGACGTGGTCATCGCGACGCCGGGCCGCTTCATCGACCACATGCGCAACTCGGCCAGCTTCGCGGTCGACACGCTGGAGATCTTGGTGCTGGACGAGGCGGACCGCATGCTGGAAGACGGGTTCGCAGACGAGCTGAACGAGATCCTCACGACGATCCCGAAGAGCAGGCAGACGATGCTGTTCTCGGCGACCATGACCGACTCGGTCGACAAGCTGATCCGCGTGGGCCTGAACCGGCCCGTCCGCCTGCTCGTCGACGCAAAAAAGGCCACCGTCTCGGGCCTGGTGCAGGAGTTTGTGCGCCTGCGCGAGGGCAAGGAGGACAAGCGCCTCGCGGTGCTCATGTATCTCTGTGAAAAGGTCTACACCGACCGCGTCATCATCTTCTTCCGCCAGAAAAAGGAGGCCCATCGCGTGCGCGTCCTGTTCGGCCTCTGCGGCATCAAGGCCGCCGAGCTACACGGCAGCATGAGCCAGGAGCAGGTAAGCCATCCACACCACACCCCACCCAAAAAAAACCCTAACTAACACCTCCCCTCCCCCAGCGCATCCAAGCCGTCGAATCCTTCCGCGCCCGCACCAGCACCCACCTCCTAGCGACGGACCTCGCCTCCCGCGGCCTCGACATCAAAGGCGTCAGCACCGTGCTCAACTACAGCGCGCCCCAAAGCCACGAAATCTACCTGCACCGCGTGGGCCGCACCGCCCGCGGCGGCGCGACCGGCCGCGCCTGCACCATCGCCGCCGAGCCGGACCGCAAAGTCGTGAAAGCAGCGGTGCGGGCCGCGCGCGCGCAGCACGCGCCTGTCGCCAGCCGGGCGGTGCCGCCCGAGGCGCTGGACGCGTGGGACGCACGCTTGCAGGCGCTGGAGGGCGAGGTGGAGGCTGTGCTGGAAGACGAGAAGCTCGAGCGCGAGCTCGGCGCTGCCGAGACGCAGGTGCGCAGGGGTGAGAATCTGGTGCGCTTTGAGGAGGAGATCAAGGCGCGGCCGAAGCGCACGTGGTTTGCGTCTGAGAGGGAGAAGGTGGCGGCCAAGGAACGGGGCGCCAGGGAGTTGAATCTGGGTGAGGGTGGGGTGGTGGGCGAGGGCGGGAAGAAGAAGAAGCTCAGTGGCAAGGAGAAGAAACGCCTCGTGGATCGCGAGGAGATGGCTGAAGGTAGGATGTGGAAGAAGGGGAAGGCGGAGCGGGCGGGGCAGGGCGCGCTGAGTAAGGCGAAGGGGAAGGGGGGGAAGAAGGGCGGGAGTGCTGCTGGTGGTGCGAAGAAGGGGGGGATGAAGGGGAAGGGTGGCCCGAGGGGTGGGGGGAAGGGGGGGAGGCGGTAGGTGTTTGTAGTAGGTTGATGGCGTGCGCGGGTGGATAAGTCGTTACCTATGCTATGTTATAACATATCTATCCATCCATCATTCATGCATGTATGCTTCTCTGCATTCATGTTCATATTCATATTCATTCATTCCACTCCACTCCCTTTCTCCTCGTCCCACACAACACACAAACCTAACCACCCCCACCACCACCACCACCACCAGCCCTAGCGCCCTGATCCCTCCGCCGCTCGACCCGGCCCAGAAACTCCATGCGCCCGAGATAGCCCTCCTTGGCACGACTGTGCTCGTCCAGCTCGGCCGCAATGCCCGTCTTGTCGACGTAGCCGGCCCAGTCGAGGCGGGACTTGGCCACTGTGTTGAGTTTGGGTGCGGAGGCAGCGCCGACGCCGGGGACCGGGGCAGGGGCGGGGGCGGTCGAGTTGGAGTTGGGATTGGTGGAGGGAAGAGAGGGGGGGGAGGCGGAAGTGGTGGGGTTTAAGAGCGCGCGCCGCCGCGCCCAGGTCAGCTGCGCTGCGGGCGGGATGCCGCGCACCTCGGCGGTGGGGTTGGGGTCGAAGCGGGAGGGGCGGCGGAGCGGGCGGCGGCGGCGGGGTGGTGGGGGAGGGGCTTTTTGTGCTTCTGCGTCTGTGGATGCTTCAGCTTCGGCGCCTACTTCTGCGTCTGTGGGTGTGGGTGTGGGTGTTGCTGCGTTGGCGTCGGCGTCGGCGTCGGCGTCGGTGGGTTTGGCGTCGGCTTTGGCTTTGGTCTTGGTTTGGTTGGTAGCTGCTGCCTCCTTGGCCGCCTGCTCGGCGAGATACAGCTTCGCCTCGGCAGAGTCGCGCGACACGACGCGCGCTTCCGTCACGACTTCGCCGGCGAAGACGTAGCTGCGCTTGAGGGTGATGGTGCCGGCTGGGTGGTGGGGTGCTTCTTGCGTCGCTGCGCCTGCAGCAGCAGCAGCAGCGCCGCTCTCCCCCTCGCCCGTCTGTCGTGGTGGCCGCAGCAGCGCTTCCCGCGCCGACGTGCGGCTCAGCCGCGCCCAGATGGCGTCTACGTCTGCGGTGGCGCCGTCGATGCGCGCGAGCGGCCGCCGCTCTTTCTGCCTGGTTTCACACGGCGCCGTCGTCAGCTTCCATTGCGTTGCGTGCCTGCGTTCACACGTACTCGAGCCCCAAGCGGCGCTGGGCGCGCGTCTTCACCAGCCCGCCCTCGCCGCCCTCCTCGTCCGCGTCGCTCAGGAGAATGCCGTCGTTACTGCCCGCCTTGTCGCCGCGGCGCCGCTTGGCGCGGGAGCCTGCCGCGATGGTCGCCTCGTCGCCGGAGTCGAGGGCATCGTCGTCGTCGGCAGTGGCTTTTTTGCTGGCGCGGGCAGTGCGCGCGTTGCGTCTGATGGTAGTTGTGGTTGGGAGGGTGCGCTTGCGCTTGCGGCCGCGGGCCTGGGGCGGCGCGGAGACGGGGACCGTGTCGACTTCTTCGGTGTCTTCGTCTTCGTCGGCAGAGGAGCTGGTGGACGCGGCGGCGGCGGCGGCGGCTGTGGGGTGGAATTCCTCGTCCGAGGAGGAGTGGTAGGACGCGTCGTCTGAGAGGAGGAGGGGGTCGGCCATGGTTGTGTTACTTCTAGGGATGGGGTGGGAGGCGTGTGTTAGTGGTGAGGTCGCGCGGTGATAGTTTACGGGCAGCGATGCGAGCCAGAAGCGCATGATAGAACTACGGCGGGCGGGCGAGAGCAGCAGCGCACTACAGGAGCTATGGCCTCGACCATCGCCACCATCCCCGCACTCATCACGAGCATCCCACGCAACCGCGCACCCCAAACGCCAGCATCCATTTGCACCCCGGTCGTATGTACATCTATCACAGCCCCAGTCCCCAGCCTCCGGCGTCGTCATTTTCCATATCTTCAGCCCCACCCAAAACAACATCACTTGCGCAAGCCGCCGCCCGACCCGTCGCTGCCCCCATCCTGCACCATGCCGCCGATGGAGCCCTGCTCCGTGAACTGCTTGCCAATGGCGCCCTTGGCGTCAAACGGCCCGCCCAGCTTCTGCGCCATGCCGCCCACCGAGCCCTCCGCTGCGTGCGTCAGCACTGCCTGCCTGATGATCGGCTCAGCACGCACCCACGCACGCACGAGCTGCCGCCTAGGTACCTCAAAGGGTACCTCAAAGGGTACCTCAAGGCACTCTTCGCCATCCCTCCCCCCTCTCCAGGCCTCCTCTCTTTGGCGAGAGTGACTGTGGAGAGCGAGACAGCGTGGCCGAGAGTGCCTTGAGCGAGCTAGGCCCCAGCGAGTGCGTGCGTGCGTGCGTGCGCGCCTAAGAGTGCGGGAGAGAAGGAAGGGCGGAGGCAAACGCACGCGTAAACTGCTTCCCGACCGCGCCCTGCGCGCTGAATGCCGGGCTGGGCCCGCCCGTCAGGTTGGCGGCCATTTTGCTCGGGAGCGGCGATTCCTGCGCTGCTGCGTTAGCGAATCCTTACGAGAACGAGACTGGGATGAAGACGAAATAGAAGAAGACCCAAGGCATTGAAAGCAAGGCTAGGTACGCACCGCTCTATCCACCGCATCCTCATGCAGCGCAGTCGTGAACTCGGTCGAGAAGATGGCCCTACCGTCGTCAGCATTGCTCCTACCATACCTAGGTACTCTCAACACAAGCAGCAATCCAACAAAAGACAAGGCAAGCACGAAGCACACTTCTCCCACCCACAAGCAATAAACATAAGCAAGCAAACATGAAAGCATGCAAGGGGAGGGAGGACAAGCCTACGCGTTCGCGCCCCGGTGCATCGCCTTTGTCGACTCGGTATGCTGCATCCTGATAACGCTCGTAGGAGTAGCTGAACCACTCAATCAACCAGCAGCCAAGCGGTGGATGCTTGATAAACAGGGAGATGGTAGATCGTGTTCCTAGATCCTAGATCGTAGAGAGTAGGTTGCAGATGGTAGAGTAGAGTAGGTAGATCGTATCGTACGTAGACCGTAGATGTAGGTGAATTGCAGAATGCAGAATGCAGAGCAGAGTACTCGTAGGATAGAGGTAGACACGACCCCGCACGCTATTTCATACTCTGCCTATACCCCCTCTTACCCCTCCCACGATCTCCTCATCCTGACTGCGTTGCTGCGTCATCTCGCCGGCAAGCCTCCGCGGGCCGTGATAGGGTCGTGGGGGTGCTTGAGGGGTGAAGGGAGAGCCGTTTGCAGACGTGATGGACGTGCTCGCACGTGCTCCTGGCCTGTTTGAAGACGGGAATGGCAGTGTTGATAAGCTGGGTGTGCGTCCGGTTTGTTGTTGTTTACTCCGTAGGGCTTGGGGGTGCGTGCTTGATGCTCTGTTCGTACATGGGTAGGTATTTGTAGCTGAGTACGCACATACACGCCTGCTCTGCTCTGCTATAAGCGCAGTGGTGGCAGTGTCGCTGCTTGTGATGCGAGACGTGGGGCTGGCTACTCTGCTCCGCTGCCGCCGCCGCCGCCGACGACGACTCGATGACGATGGACGTCTTTGTTGCGCACTGTGCTGTGCTTGGGAGATGGATAGATGGATGGATGAGAAGCTACTAGGGATACAGAAGCTATGCAGTGGGCTGGAGCGTTGGATCAGGACATATTGACATATTGACATATCGACATATTGACAGATGGTTTGGTGGAGATAGGCGAGCGCGTTGCTATACTCCTAGGGATACACTGCAACGCAACGCTCCTTCTGCCATGTATATACCTATATGATCTCGAGAAATAGAGAGGCTGAAGAGATTGCGGCTGCTTCTACTCTATTGTTCATGTCAAGACTCAAGACTGCGTATCTACTCTACAGACGGATAGAGATATATAGGTAGGAGTACGTAAGGATGAAAACTACCACAGCACAGCATAGCACAGCACGGACAGATGCCTGACTGATTGTCTGCCTGACTGCCTGCCTGACTGCTGATTGCCTGGCTGACAGACTTACCTCAACCTCGCAGAAAAGCTTGAATGCTCGAAGGCTCAACAACAGAACAGACACCACCCCATCGCAAGCAACCAGCCGTGCCAGCACTCCACTCTACCGCCCAACAAAGGAAAAAAAAAAAAAAAAAAGAAAAACTTACACAACGCACTAGAGTAGAGCCGCCCGATGTAACACGCACCCACCTTACCTACCTGCCTTACCATCCGCGCCTTCGCCGCGGCATACCTGCCCCCCACGTAGCGGGCGTACCTACCCAACCACAAATAAGCAACAAGCAAAAAACCCCACCTTCCGCTCTAACCTCCTCGTAGAGTAGGTAGGTTAGGTACTCTAGCCCACGCCCACCACCACCTCAACCCGCCAAGCCCCCGTCCCACCCGCCAGGCAGACACCACCACCAGTCCACGACGTCACGACCCACGACCCACGCCCGCGTACTCTACTCTAGTCTAGAGTAGAGCCTGCCCGGCCGCCGTCGTCGTCCTCCTCCTCCTCCTCCTCCTCCGCTGCCGGTACTTTAGCTGCGGCTACGGGCGCGGAGCCGCGCTTGCATGGCGCCGGCGCGGGCCCGGTCCGCTGCGAGCTTTGCTCGGGGCGGGCTGGCGGGCGGGCCGAGTGGACGCGGCTTTGTTGGTTGCGGGCGCGAGGGCGAGGGCGAGGGCGCGTGGTGACAAATGCGTAGGGGTGTGGCGGCGGGTGGTGCTGCTGGTGGTGGTGGTTGTGGGGCGCGGGTAGACGAGAATTCTAGAGTAGAGTCGTGTCGAGTAGAGGACTTTTCTTGCTAGAGGGTTGGAAGCGCCCGCCCGTGTACTCTACCTACGTGTTGAGTGAGTACCTTGAGGGAGGCGCGGAGCTGGACACAAACGGGCGCTGGCTGGTGCCGCTGTTATTGCCTGGGGGCGAGAGAGAGGGAGGGAGCAGCAGCGCGGAGACGGGCATTGAGGCCAGGCCTTCGCTCGTTCGATGGTGGTATCGAGGGTTGGAGGAGAGCCGCTTACTAGATGTTCCAGTGCTTCGTTGCGCGGGCGTGTCTCATGCGAGTGCGACGTAAGCAGCTTCTCGACAATGCCCTTCTCTTGGCCGTGGGTACTCTAGGTAAGCAGTTCTAGATGGCCCCATGGCCATCATCGCCTTTCGCATTTATTGCCGTTTTGTCTCCGCCTCTGCGCTTGATATGACGCCTCGACCACGCGGAAGAGGCCGGTGTTGGAGACTGTCTGGGGCGATACGACGCGTTCTGCCAATGGGGCAACCCGTGACTGGCCGTGATACCGTCATCCTTTACGAGTCCTTGGCGCAATCTCAGCCTAGTCCAAGCAAGGGAGGTTCGTCCAGAGCATGACAGATCCGATCCCGCTTCCGATTTGCAATCGAGGGCCTGGCGCGAGGCCGAACAGTAGCTCATCCGGTGGTTGATGTTCCTCGGTCGGCAGCATGGCCATCTCCCCCGCAAGTCGATTAAAATAGTCTGCCCGACTCTATTGGGTACCGAAGCATGCGTTAGATCCCGCTGGAGGCTTATTTTTCGCAGCCGAGGCCGCTACTGCGACTGCATTCTACTCTACCATCGACCCGACGACACCCGTAAGCATGACTGGTCGGAAATAGCAGTCGACTTTGGTAATGGAATTTGGCAATTGCGAACGTGTTTCCCGTCTGTGGCATAATATACGGCGGGCTGCAGGCAAGGGAAGGCGGTTTTTCCTTGCGTTTGGCTGCCAGAAGCGGGAGCGCAATGCATGTAGAGTGGCGTCATGCGTACCTTAGTCGCCCCTCAATAAGCCGCCCCACGTTTGAGAAGGTGAACGCAGGAACAGGTGTTGACTTGTGATCAGGCCCGTTCTGGCTGGGATGGCCGTTTAAACCTACGGGGCGTTCAGACCAGGCCGCCGGATTTGACGTTGGAGAGCCGTACGACGATGATCAAACGGCAGAGAAGATAACCTTGTACACGGAGTACAGTTTGCGTGCATATGCTAACTGTCGAATGCGCTTCCGTTTCGTCAGAGCAGGCGAATCGGAAACACGGTGCAGACTTGCAGACAAGTTACAACCAACCGTGTGACGTTACTCTATCCGACGACTTTTTTAGCAGAGTGCACGACGGGCAGCCGTGTCAGCGATCGTTGAACCGCTGCTCCCCCTCGATCGGCTGTCTGACGCGGCCTGCAGCTGGGGCGGGGGTCAGTTCTCTATCTTTGCCGAGTCGATTGGCCCGTCATGGAGGCATTTTTTCGGGGGGGGTGGTTTGCAGAGCGTGGGTAAGAGAGTTTACGAGTGGCTTCTGGTCGAGGAAGGGAAGAAGTCTATGTAGGCGTCATTGCGGCGAAGGATCCCGCAAGGGGCTAGCAGCGTCGTCGCTCAAACGCTCCCGCAGCGAGCGAGTGCAATGCGCAGCTGTGGCATGGTCTGAAAAAGGCATCGAGGCTCAGCTTGAATGGGCCAGGGATGGGATGCCATAGTGGCATAGCGCTGGCTGTGCGGGCCAGACCAACCACCACGCTGCCACAATCCTTCAGAATCTCCTCCTCATGAGAAGCAATTTCCAGCAAAGCGCCAGGCGGCCACTGCCGGAAGCGTCCAAGACCCAAGTCCAAGTCGGCCAACGCACACGCTTTGGCTCGCGGGGCCGGCCAGGTGGGTGGGCACGGTGGGCTGGCGAGAAAAAAAGACGGGCTGGGGTGATGTGCAGGCATGTGGATCAGATCAGCGACGACGACGACAAGACATGTGCACAGCGACGGCGGGTAACTATACGTTAGGGTATAGGGGAGGGGGGAAGGGGATGAGGGGGAGTGTGATGAACCGGCGGCGGCGGAGCGCCCTCGGTGGTTGTCATGTGGGCAGGAAAAAGGGCGGGCGTGGGTGTGTGGGTGTGGGAGTCTAGCGGCGCCTCCCCAGCTCTCGGGCAGCCTAACGCCGCCCAAGGGTCCCGATAAGACGGACTGAGCCTTAACCGTACATGTCCACGATGCCACCGCCCAGGATGTTCACGGGCGCAGGACGAGTGCGTCTGCAGCGCGCATTGCGTCGACGTTGCTTTTCCCGCGCCCTTTGCTTTTCTTTTTCTTTTTTTCTCCCTCGGCCCTTGATATCTCACGCTGTCTTTAACTAATTACTATTTCTACACCATACTAGACACACCGAACCCCCTCTCCACTCTTGTCTCCGTCCCAGCTGAACCAGAGACCGCCACAAAAGCCCAGAGCGTCCGCCTGGCCCCCCCAGACTCCCTGCGCCACGAACCCTAGAGCCTCGAAGAATCTCCCACGCTGCTGCACGGTCCCCTCCCGCCTACCAAACAAATAGTACCAAGCATCTCCCCATTCCTGTCCCTTCAGTCCCAAGTCACACACCCTTCATTCCTCCACTGCCTTTTCTTTTTCCTCTCTACTCCAAATATGCCACACTCCGTCCACGAGGCCATGTTTAACGAGAGGCAATCTACTTCCACCATGGAGTCCAACGATCAATTTCCCAAACAGGCAGGCGCCACTTTGATCATACAAGACGGCAACCCAAAGTCACCCCTCTCACCTGCCGATTCCACCCTCTCCTTCGATGATGCTCTCGTCTCGCCCCGGGCTTTTGCTCCTCTTCCGGAGCCCGAGACCCTCGCTGACCGGAAAGAGATCATCCGCACCATTGAATGGGGCGCTCCGGGAGAGAAGAAAGAGGCGGCCGTCACCAAGGGCATCTCACACGGCCACAAGACGCGCAAGCGTACCCAGTACTATGAAGGCCGCTTCAACGAAAGGGACACGACGGGCCAAGCCAGAGACCGTGTGGCCAGGGACTCCCCAGTTGTTGTTGAGCTGAAGACCAATGTCATTGTAAGTTGCAAACATCCAATTTCTTTCGTCCCAACTTACTGACCTTCTCTAGATCGACGATGAGTACACCCTGGCGACGTCGCTCTCTAACCAGCTGTCGAGGCGTTTCCAGCGGTCTGAATCTTCCATCATGGTCAACCTAAACCACTCGGCATGTCTCCTCTTCGGCGGCACCTTTGAGCCCGCCTATGTTCTTCACATCACTGCTCTTCCCTCGCAACTGCAGCCTGTCACCAACAAGCGCAATGCAGCCCTGCTCCAAGAGTTTCTGAGGGATATCTTGACCGTTGAGCCTGAACGTGGCATCGTCCAGTTCCATGCTCTGGCCGAGGAGAACTTCGCCATCAACAGCCACACCCTCCTAGGCGAGGTTGAGCAGGAGGAGAGGAAGATGTCCGAGCAGAGTGGTGTCAGGCTTGCTATGACCAAGGGCGCCAAGAAGTCAAGGAGCCTGAAGCCCAAGGTCAGCATGCAGCTTATGCGCAAAAACTCCATCAAGTCCAGCAAGACGCTTGTCGCGCCGTCCGTGTCCAGCCCCGGCACTCTCGACTCGCCCAATACTCTTGTGGATCTCGCAGGTGATGACCTGGAGCTGTCGCAAGTGGACAGCAAGAACAACGACAAGCTCGCACAGTTACAGACGAGGCAGACGGCGTCCCAGTCGGTTTCGATGGCATCGCCTCCGCCCACGCCTGAGGACACGAAGAAGCCCAAGGTCGGCAAGTCGAAGAGCCTTGCAGCCATCTTCAGGAGGTGATACTGCGTCCGAGAGTCGCAGACGTGATGCATGGGGCCGACGGCCCTCAGGACGGCGTTGGATATGGTTTAGTAAAAGCTTCCGGACCGGAAGCGGAGTACTTGATTCGGGTGCACGACACATTGGGGAGGGGTAGACTGCGGAGGAGCATGGGTGCATTGGCAACACGGCGCATTGGATTTCGTGTCTTGATTCTCTTGGTTTTCCGGCACCGGTGTGCACGACGCGACACATTGGCAGCCGCTGCATAGCTATACCCTCTTGTTTTACAAAGCCATCGGGCTGGCCACGAGTGGCACATCAATCATATTGTAGCAACTTATTGAACACATGTTTTTACCTTAGCTCAAATACCGTCGATGCTCACGTGCCCGCGTGTTTCCGTGCTAATTGCTAAGCGCGTCATCATCATCGCTCAGGTCGCGCGACAACTCCACAACACTCACTCGACGTCGCCGACACTCGTCAACATGCCTCCCGTCCGCACGCATCAACAGATCCCAAACAAGGCGTTCAAGCCTCCGAGCAGAGTAGGCGCACCCTCGGTCTCAAAGGCGCCTCCCGCTCGACCGACTGCCACAGTCGCCAAACCTGCAGGCGCAGCCAGCAAAACCACCACCAACACCTCTGCACGCCCAGGTTTCAAGCCCGCCACTAGCATCGTGTCGTCGCCGGAGATCTCCGACATCGAAGACGCCGACGCGTCCTCGCACGCCGCCTCGAAGCACGACGACATCGAAGACGAAGACGACAAAATGAACGATTCTTCGGACGACAGCAGCGACGTGTTCGAAACCACCGCTGCAGAGCACAAGCACGCTCATCGACCACGGCAGGAGCACACGCACCAGCAAAAGCAACAAAGGCGTCCAAGCGAAGCCACCGCCGCACCTGCAGGCGCGGGCGCGGCTGTGCCGCCGGCCTCGCAGGACGCGCCCACGGTCGCGCCGCCCATACCTGCGAAGCTGCTGAACAAGCTGCTGCACGAGGGCTTCGAGGACGAGGAGATGCGCATCGGGCGCGAGGCCATGGCGGTGGCGGGGAAATACGTTGAGACGTTTGTGCGCGAAGCGCTGGCCCGGGCCATGTTTGAGCGCAGGGACGTGGAGAGCGAGATGGGCGAGCGCGGCGACGGGTTCCTGCAAGTGAGTATTTCGTTGTGTGCGTTTTATTGTGTCGGCATGGGGTTTGTTTGGGTCGGCGGGTATTGGGCAGGGAAGAGCTTGAGGCCGAGAGGTGCTTTTGCTCTGGTCGAGTCTGGGGAGGTCGCGTGTTACGGTGTGGAATACTTTTTCTGGAATGCGCGGCTGACTGGGATATACAGGTGGAGGACCTTGAAAGACTGGCGCCGCAGCTGCTGCTCGACTTTTAGCTTGATTACGGCTGCCTCGTGCATGATGTCAGAGTGCTTGGGGCAATCGGACGCCAGTGGCGTATGCGCATGGGAGTATATTGGAGTGGACGGGGAAGAGGCTTTTACTCAAGCATACGTCACGGGACTTGCATACGAAGGGTGAGACCAATTTGTAGGGCGCCTGGGCGTGTGGCGCCATGCATCGGCCCCCTACAAAAATTTCGACTGCAGCTCGACCGTTGGTGAGGCGTCGAGCAATATAGCTGGCGGCTCACAGTGGTACAGGGAGCTTTCTACCTGGAATATACCCATGGCCAAGGACCAACAATAGCCTTTCGCACGGCCTCCCACTACCCCAGCTTTTGATTTATTTTTATTTTTTTCCACTCTCCGCTGTTGCAGAGGCCGGGTCAGGGCGTGTTCGCTGCTGCATGCTGTAACGCAGGCTGTGAGTCGTGCCTCCGAACCCGCGACTCGCTTCGTCTCAGATCGATTTCGAACGCAACCGCAACACACAGCCCGTCGACGCCACGATCCAGGATCCAAAGACAGTGGGAAATGTCAATGGTAAAAAAAGTCACAGAATACGAGGCGCACGGCTCGTCGCCCTCGCCCGGTGGTCATTGTCTCAACGCCCTTCTCAGCCCAGGCTTTTCCACTACTCCTCGACTACCTACGCCGAAAACCGAGACTCGGCGGCGTGTCTTCCTGCCTGCTGCTACCCGAGATCGTCGCCCATAACCGTGGGCGCGCCAAATCTTAACATTAAGCTTACCCCTCTGATCAGCCTTGTAGCCGTTCTCGCAACCAACCCCACACATTCTGCTACAGTATGCGCTGCGCAGCGTGCCGAGAGGCCTGAAGCACAACTGCGCCCTTGAGCGTCGCAGCGGCGTAGGGTACTCGCGTCAGCACCAGCGAAGACGGATGTGACGGCCCAAGTCGTCTTTTAAGTAGCCATGAGTGCAAGTCCTCGACTTGCGGTGTAATTGACGAGTCTCTTCTTTTCTTCTTCTCCGCTTCAAACTCCAGGGACGCAGTCTGCGACGTGCTGCCTGTTTTTTCTTTCATACCGTGCATCTCTCTGTTCTCTCCTCTCCGCGGCTCTTTGACGACAACGACCTTTCCTTGCGCGCTCTTTCGCCGCCTGTCTGGCTAGTCCGGCACACCTATACACACAAAATCACACCTACATTCAACATACACACACCACAGCGCGAGCCGCTGCTAATACCCACGCTCCAACACACCACATAATACCTTGTCCTTTCCCACACGCGACAATGCGCTTCACGAACCTCATCGCGACGGCACTGCTCCTCGCGGCCGACGCGCTGGCAGCAACAAGCGCAGGAGCAGTCGCGCCCGCGCCCGCGCCCGCACCCATCCAACCGAAGCCACGCATGGCGCTTCCGCCCGTCCTGCCACACGGCGCGCGGCCCGCGGCCCTGCGCCGCTACTACCCGCAGCTGTCGGGGCGCGCGACTGGCGATAAGGTGCACGTGGTGCAGGTTGGGAGCATGAACGGGTCGCTGGCGTTTTATCCCGAGAACCTGCAGGCCGAGGTGGGCGACTACGTGCAGTTCCAGTTCAACCCGAAGGTAAGGCCACCAAACACATGCTCCTTCCCCCCTCTGTGCTTGTCCCTCTGCATTTCTTTGAAAGCAATACAACGCGAACCCAGACCTGAACCTGAGCCCCGGCTGACATACATGTGTGTCTGTCTGTACAGAACCACTCAGTAGTGCAGTCGACGTTCTCGGCCCCCTGCGTGCCTATGAAAAACGTCATGCCCAACGCCACCAACGCCTTCTACTCTGGCTTCATGCCCGCGACGGCCGCGGCCGCCAACAGCTCCAAACTCACCTACACGGTCAAGGTCATGGACAAGAACCCCATGTGGTACTACTGCAGCCAGGGCATGCACTGCCAGGCCGGCATGGTCGGCGCCATCAACGCGTACGTCTCCCTTTGTCTTCAACCCCCTTCCAAACCCAGCTAACGCCCCCACAGACCCACCTCCGGCGACAAGACCCTCCAAGCATACAAGCAGCTCGCCGGCGCCGCGCCGCAGAACATGTCGCCCGGCGACATCGCGACGGCGACGGACCCGGGCGCGACGCCCGCTGCTGTCGGCGCGGCGGGAGCTTCCACGCCCGGCGCCTCGACGCCCAACGCCGCGGCGCTGGGGACCCCCGGCGCGGGCGGCGCAAACGCCCCTGCTGCTGCGGGTGGGGCGGCGGGGTTGGTCAACCCTTTTGCTGTGGGGGTTTGGCAGACTGTGTGCGCTGTTGGGGCGCTGGCCGTGGGGGTCGTGGTTGCGTTGTAGTGTTGAGTTGGGTTGTGTGGTGCGCTGTAGTTGTGGGGAGAGAGCGAGGGAAGAGGAGGGAGGGGGCGTGCTGTGTGGTGAGGGGAAGAAGAGGAGGGGAGAGGGAGGTGGATGTTGCTTTTTATTATTTGTTCTTCTTCTTCGGTGTGGCGTTGTCTAGGGATGGATTATTTGGTTTGCGTAGAAGCTGTGAGTATGTGCATGGGTGTGAGGAAGAAAGAAAGAGAGTGTCTATCTAGAGACAGACTGAGTGCTTGAGAATGAATGGATATCCATACCGTCGTTGTTTGAGAACAGGTATTTTATGTACATGAGTGTGCTGAAGATTAAGAACGAAGCATCCATCTCATGTCATCGCAGAAGCCATCTATCCATTTCCTCGTTACTTTTCTAGATTCCTTCCGAGCCTCTAAATATGCCTTGCTATGCTAGACCGCGCTATGCTATGCATGCTCCGCTTTTCCAAACCCGAAAATCTCCTTTTCACAGCACCCAAACTCTCCCCCAATTCGCCCAACCCCCCGCACCCGCTCACCCACTCACCCACTCATGATCGTATCGACCGTCGTATCGCCCTCACCCTCGCCCTCGCCCTCCTTCCCGCTCTCGTAGTCTAAATCATAGATCTTGTAGTGCTTCAAATCGTCCCCAACAACGCACACGACGCGCCGATCCTTGCGGCCGTTGACATCGATGCGCAGTGGTGTGAAGCGCTCGCCGGCAGGGAAGACGTGGCGCACGAACGGGCGGCGGGCCTCCGGCGTGCTCAGGTCCCAGGCGGTGCGGGTCGACGGCGCCGGCGGCGTGCCCGTGGGCAGGGCTTGCGCTGTGGATGGAGCGTTGTTGGGGGTGGAGGGCCAGATGTCTGGACGGTCTGGGGTAGTAGGCGTGAAAGCGTAGGGAAGGAATAGGAGCTGCGAAGAGTCTAGTCGAGCATGTTAGTGGAGGATTGGAGTGCTTGGCGGTAGTGGGGTGGAAACTTGCCTTGCGTACGGTAGAGGATCATGAGCGCTATGTCGTCGATGAATTGTACGTCTTGGACTTCACCGTCGCCGAAGTTAATGGTTGCGGCTTGGACTTGACCGGGCTCGAGACTGTCCAGAGAGAATACGTTTCCGTGCTCGATACGGTGGAGGCGGGCTATTTGTGATTAGTGAGGGAGTAGACTAGCAGCATCGGAGTCTCCTACCTTCGCTCTTAGAGTCCGACAGAACTAGTGCAACATACGTGGTTATGTTGCCATCTTCCTGATCCTGCGACTTGTCAAAATAGTCCTTTGCTATAAGCACTTCGGAAAACATACTTCATAAACCATCCGCATATCCTTAGCTGAGACTTGACCATCCTCCAACATCAAGCCGCAGTCGATTGTGCTATTTTGAGCTTGCCATTTCGTGATCTGAGCAAAGAGGTTTCGGCACTGATCCTGGAGTTTTCCAGCAACGGACCACGTGCAAAGACTCCCCTCCTCAATCGGTTCATTTCTCCTATGCTGTGCCATGCTCTGTTTGACCTCGTGATACTCTGGCAATCCGGTTGGCGGATTAGGAATGTCTGTCTGACGCCTCAAGAAAGGAATGAGTTTGCTTTGTGTCATAGCGCCTGGAATGTAAGCCAACAACTGTGCATGATCAATGCCTGGATCTCTGTCTGCATCCTCGGGCGCATTTGACGACGAATCCGAGGATTGCACGTCAATCTCATGGCGTAACCATTTGGAGAACACTTCATATTGGCGCCGCTCCTCATTGCCGTAGATCATGACATTATGACCGAGTAGTCGTAGGCATCGGATAGTGTCGAGTATAGCGGTCAGTTGATCGGATGGGACGTTGATGATTGAGCTGGATTTGTGGTAAGTTGCTAGGCCACGCAGCATGCTGACTACAATGCTCAACCGATCAAGGGCTGGCAGTAGATTCTCATGCGTCAAGTCAACGACTTTGGCGTAGCCTTGGCTAGCGGCATGGTCCCATCGCTTGTGGCCCTATATAAGCATGAGCTAATGGACTCAATGAAGCTGTAAAAGACGTTTCCTTACACTTTCCGTCAACTCGTCAGTCAACCACTCTTTGATTGTAGGCGGGCAGTGCCCTGTCACAGCGAGGTGGTACAGGTTTTGCACGAGGTTACCCTCGCCCTTTTCCTCTAGCGTCTCATTAACGTTCCGAATAAATTTGGATGGCAAATCCCGAGCGTGGTTGAAGTATGCTATGATACATCGTAGACATGACTGGACATATTGTAGAAGGTTCTGTAGCTGAGCAGTTTTGGAAGCGATAAGATGCAGGTAAATACCAGTGGTGGGAATGAAACGGAGAATGAGGGGAACTAGAGCAATCCTAGGCGTTTGTTCCTTGTCGTTCTTGATTTCCATCAAAGTGAGATGGCTGCAAGAGTACGGATGCGAGGCATGCAAGAGCGGGTTGTGGTCTGGCAATGACCAGTCGGAAGGAACACGCATTCCGCCAATCTCCAGCGAATCATATATGGTCGGGTTGATGGTACCATTGTCACAGCCAAGTAGCAGGACGTCGACAGCATTATGATCCCGCAGGTGTTGAGAATGGAATATAGCGTCAATAGATTGCTGGGAGCTGAATGCATCCGACGTGCTCGCTTTGTTCATCATCGTAATCCCCACCACAGGCGGTGGGGGTATTGCCGGGAGCTTTGGGAGGACATCCTGAACATCTATGAGTGCGAGCTGATCAGGAAGCTCGGGCGTGATGCCTAGCTTGTGTAGGTCCGGCTGCCGCTCGAGGAAGTCGTCCAGGGTAACCTCGTCTTGCCGATCGTCCCACTGATCTGTTGTCCCGAACAGCGGGTTTTGCTCGGATGCAGCGTCATCCGATTTACCGTCTTTTGACCTAGTCCGAGCCTTGACGGCAGCGGCATCTATGAAGTTGACACCCCAGCCAAGGCAGGAAACTCGAGGATTGGGTGCGCTATCTGCACCGAGAACCCTGCGACGGACTTGCTTAACAGCCTTACCAGTCTCCGATGAAACAATGTCCACGGAGCCATCATCCCATGCTACAGCAATGTATTGACCTGAAAGAGGAAAGAGAAGTTAGCCACATTTGAGTCTGGAACTGAAATGATCGATGTGGTTAGTTAGGGCCAAAAAAAGATTTGTACCGTTGAACTTCCAACGTATGGCGTCAATGGAGCTTCCCACGCTCTTTTGCTTAAGACCAAAGGCACGTTGACCGTTGAGCCTGTACACGTCCAATTGCTCTTCTCGCGTAACGACAGCGACCAAATCCATAGTGGGACAATACGAAATGAGATGCGGGCGCACAGGCTGCTGCAAAGCCTTTTCGGCCTGCAGCATTAGCATTGGTGCCTCGTCAAGGTCCATTGTGAGTCGTAGGTCTTTCAAGAAGAGTCGTCTCGTGGGTGGTAGGAAGACGGTCGGCCTTGGCTGGGTTGTGAGTCGCGTCGTTTGCCCGAAACGCGTCCGCACCAAAATGGAAGCCACGAGAGCAGGTGACTGGTCAAAGCAATCCGGGGTCCGGACATTGATCGCCAACCATCATTTTGTTTTGATGTATTTGTCGAGGACATTGCACTTTCACACAGACGGTTCATGATTAAACGATTAAGTTTTGCGATCTTGTAGTAACAGCAGCCTGGCTTCTGCACCTGCATGTATGGAACTGCCAGACGAGTTACCGCTCTTCCAAAATTCCATCTGCAGCCCATTGCACGAGCCCTTCCTAAACCCTTCCTCCACTATCTCATTCGAACATCACTCATTACACGATCTCGTAGTTGTCCGCGACACACTTGATATCCTTGGAGAACGAGACATCCTCATTCATGTTCAGCAGCGTGACGGACGACACCTATTTCACGTGAGGTTAGCTTTCACCCTTTGAATTCCAGTATTGCAGGGGGTCTTACATCAACTTCCACAAAAGGCCTCGACTTCGCGAAGCGCACCTTCATGGGGAAGAACTCGGAGTCACTGTCCGCCTGTGCCTCGAACTCGAAGCTTCCTGTCGAGTTTGAAGCATCCACAGTGCCAATGTTCCACTCCAGACTGTCCCCAGACACCTCGTAGACAGCATCAAAGCTGGATACCGACGGCTCGCTGGTGCTGTAAGGAATCATGACGACAACATCCTTCAGCGTATCTCCACCGGTCAACTCATACTCCACCGTAACATTCCACGTGCTGTTGCCCGCCTCGCTGACCCAGACGGTGAACGTGATCGGTGGGTCGTCAATCTCGCCTGGCTTAGCGACCATCCTCCACTTGAGGACGCCAACCGCCATGTTGGCGGGGAAGCCCTTAGTTGTGTCCGCCAGTTGGATAACCTTCTCGTTTCTGAAAGACGGCTTATCGACCTTGGGGTGCGAGTTGAGCTGCGCGCCACGCGTGTTGCCCATGTCCAGATCCAACCTGACCTGTGTCAAGGCGGAGTCGGAAACGCGCAGCTGCAGATCACCCTTGACCTCAAAGTGCTCGAGAGAACCCTCTCTGCTGAGTCTTGCGGTGATGGTTTCAGCTACTGTAATGTGGACACCTTCACGGTCCGCAGATAGTGATGCGCGTGCAGCTGGCGAAGCAACTGCCGCAGGCGTAGGCGCGTTGGACACCAAAGGAGCCGAAGCCTCGGCGTCTGGACCAAGGTCGGCGCGGACAGCATCGAACATGTTCGTGGTCTTCGACTTCTTGCCCAGCTGCATGCCCTTGCTTCTGACCGGCATCGGCTTCTTGGACTCTTGCTTCGCCGCATTGTAACTGTCGTACGTGTCCGGAACGGTCGTGGGAACGGGTGGAGTGTACGTGGGGTAGGAAGGAGTGCGGGGGATAGTGCCGCTGCGGCCGCTCCTGGACATCTCCTTGCGCTGCATCTCCAATTGCTTCGCCTTCCTCTTGCGCTCCTCGCTCGCCTCGAGCTCCTTGTTCCTTGCAATGATCTCCTGGATCCGCTCCTCGTGACTCTCCATATCCAAGAACGTCTTGATTTGGCTCAGGGTGAGGTTCTCCCTGTAGCCAAGCGTAACCAGCTCGTCGAAAGCGCTGAGCAACTCGAAGGCATTGCGGAGAATCTCACGCTCATCGAGGCTCTTGCATATGCTGGTGACCACCTGGGCAAACAGATGGAGCGAGTCGATATCCTGGAGAATGTTCGATTGGCGGTTGGTGATCAGGACCATGTAGAGTTCGTCAAGGGGCTGGTAGACGTAGCGGACGTTGTCCTGTTCGACGGTGGTGTGCTGGGTTCCAGAGTCGGCGAGCTTGGGGAAAGATGCCAGAAGAGCCTCAATGCGCGACCTCTGCATCTCGCGGAACTGCCGCGACAGGACGGCCTTGCCGCCGCGAGTGCATATCGATGCTGCCAGAACAACCTAGGGGTGGAGGATTAGTTGGAGCTGTCCATGATAATTGAAAATTGAATCTAACCATGATGAAGCAGGAGCGAGCAATGGAGCGGGGAAGATAATCCTGCGGTTATACCTCGCTGGCCGTGCTCGGTGATGCGTGCTGTACTATCACCGCTGCCTTCAACAACCTGGCTTCTTGTGGTTGTCCCCGAAGGTGCCCAGGCTTGGCACCATGTGCTTAGTCAGATTCGCGCTAAATCAAGTGCCGCGTTCGTCCAACTTGTTCCCTTGTCGCCTCCAGTTCCTACCCACACCACTGCACTTCAGGCTCAACGACCCAGGCTTCTAGGCTAGTGACCTATCACTACATCGCGAAGCCAGCCTACCGCTTTCTTTAGCAGCTATTCACGCGCTGTTAATTTCCCTCCCGATCGATAGCTCCCGAGAGCTCACCCATGCTATTTTCGCCTTCTCCACTTCACTTACTAATTACCAGCTCCCCGATCCCAAACGGATCCTGAACCACGATTGCTGCCAAACAACATTCCACTGAACGACACCAAAATCCGACACTCTACCCCTAGTGGGTCTTTAGACTATGGCCATGGCTGCCACAAACCTACCAGGTCTACACGTCACAGCCCCCGATGAAGATATGGAAATTTCTTCCGACTACGAGCGTATTGGAGAAGAGATCGACGTCGACATCGATCTCACTGTTGATCCCAGCCATCACGAGGACGAGGACTACATGCTAGAAGATGCCCGCTCTGAGCGCGGGCAAGAACACGAGAACAAAGACGACATCATGCTCGATGGCGACGGTGACGGCGGCTATGACGAGGATGGTATCATGCAAGACGATGCTTCGTTACCAGATGAGCATCTCACCGATGCGAGCGAAATAGGTTATGTGGACGTCGACGTCAAAGAGACCCCTCAGGTCCAAGACGTGGAGGTTCAAGACCGCGGTCAAGGCGATGATTACATTGGTTATGAGGATGAGGTCGACGTTCAACCCGAAGATCATCTTCAGGCTACAGCGCAGCAGCCTGATGTTCTGCCCGTCCCTGATGAAGGTGCCGAAGTTATCGGTGCTGAGACATCGGGAACTCAGGACCAGGACAGGGAAGGTGTCGAAGCTCAACCGTCAGAACCTACCGCCGATGCGGCCGTTATTGAAGTGCAGCAATCTGGCGAACAGCGAACTGAAAACCACGTGGATATTGAGCAGGGCACTGCTTCCCATTCACAGATTGAGCATGTACCTACTGCTTCAGCGCAAGAAACCACCGAGCAAGACAAGGCCAGCGAGCAGGCTCAAAAAGCGCCGGAGCAAACTCAACCTGAACTAGAGCACGTTCAAACTGAAGTGCACGACCAAATTGAAGTGCACGACCAAACTGAAGTACACGGCCAAACTGAAGTACGCGAAAGCGAACAAGCCAGCGAAGGCACTGCTTTAGAAGGCTCGAAGCCCGAACAGGGACCTGAACAACGGTCTGAACAGGCTCTCGAGCAGGGTACTAAGCAGAGTACTGGCCAAAGTACTAATCAAGTTGCTAAGCAAGGTACTGAGCAAAGTTCTGAGCAAAGTTTTGAGCTGCCGCCCGAGCCGGTGGAGGCAGTTGCCGACTTCTCTCATTTACCGTTCAACGAACACTATAGCGAGGCAGATGGGTCGTCTGACTCCGCTCGGTCTATGCATCCTGTGATAGTCAACTATCATGGTGAAGAAATTTTCCTTTTCCCTCCGGCCGAAGGTCACACTTCTGAGACTTTCTTTCTTAGCGACGAATCGCTTGCCCATCAAAGCATTCAAAACCTATTCCATGCTTTAAGAGTTGTGCTGGGTAACAGTATTCGGGATGAAGTGGAGCTGGAGATAGACAATGCAGAGCTTGGGCTTTGCGTCAGTGAGGTGAGCTCCATCTGATCCACTGCATTTGAAAACGCACACTGACTGTTGACAGGATTCGGCGCACGCTGCGAACACGAGCATTGCTCAGGTTCTCGATGTCTTTATCCAGCTCCATCATATTGATGGAGTGCAGAACCCTGACCCCCTTTACGTGACCTTGAACACTAAAGCCAGATTTTCATCGCGACTGAACTTCCTCATCGAAGCTATTGCCGAGTCAAAAGGATTTTCGCAGGTCTTGCTTTCACATGATGATGTCGAAGGAGACGTGTACCCCGAAGATGAGGGTGACAATGATGAACAGAGCCACCGTGAGCCGTCACAAGAGTATCATTCGTATGATGCATCCGCCTACGAAGATCGTCCACAAATTGAAGAGGGCAATTACCCTAATGAGACAGACCAGTCGGAGGCACAAGCCTCTGCCCCACAGGTCGAGGAGAATGAGGTTCACCATAGCCAGGGCACTGCCTTTGCCGAAGAGCAACCCAGTGCCGACGTGGGCGAGCATGGTGAACCTACGTCGGTCCAAGAGACAGTCGGTACGCCTCATTCTGTCAAGTCAAGCGACCTACCTTCCGACGATGACCTGCCGGAGTCCGAAAATCCCGAGCACCAAGAGGATGGTAACTTTCAGGAGCCCGCTAAAGAGCCGCTTCCGGAAGACTCTCCTGAAGATGATTTGATTGATTATGATGACGCCCAGAATGGTGCAGACTCCAGGGGTGATGCTTCCAATGAATCTTCAACGATTCAAGGAGATGCCACTCCTGCAGCAGCTGGCAGTACGTCACATCCGGACCATCCTTTGACAGTCGAAGAGACCGACCAAGCTTTAGCTACTGGTGCAAGCCCTCCGTCTGATGAAGCTGCCGCTGCAAAGGATCCTGGAGCCCCCGAAGAGCCGAATAGTGTCCACCCAGAGCATGACCTCTCAGAAAACGTTGAAGAGGTCGTCCTGAGTTTTGATCAGGACGCGAGCCAGGCTGGCGAGGGTGTCTATGAGCCTGAGCAGCAGGCGGACAAGCAAGCAGAAGACACATTTGAGGGCCAAGCAGAAGATCAGGCTGAGTCTCTTTATCTGCCAGAAGACGAGGATGAGTACACAGATGAGCAGACGTTGAATTTCCCTGACGACGACCAAGGCGAGCACGGTCAAGATGAAGGTGATTATGTAGATGTGACTCAGAACGCTGTGTCTGAGGAGTTCGATGCTGGTACACAGGATGCTCCACAGGAGCTGAGCGCATCAGCTGTTGACGAGCATGGACTGGAGGAGCCGTTCCATGATGGTGTGTATGATGACGCCGATGCAGAAAAGATCGTGGACACTGTCTTCGATGAGGCTGCTTCGGACTTGGGCGACAACGCCCATGCCGCCGCCGATGATCAAGCACAAAGCAGTGGCGAGGCTGCGGATGAGGACGATCTGGACACCATCGACTACGACGACGAGGAGCTTTCCGAGCCTCCATCCCCAAACGCAAATGACAATCAGTCGGCATCGAAAGACATGGCTCCATCTCCCTCGTCCGCCAAGCGCGGTCGAGAGGAGTTTGACCATGGCGAGGAAGACGTCGACAATACTCAAGGTTGGTCTTCTATTCTCCTGTTGAATGATGGCAATGCTAACAGAATCACAGCACTAAAGAAGGTCAAGTCTCAATGAGGACGCTACCGTGCGTCTGGTACCCATGGATTCACCACGCCCGTGGATTTTCTGTTTCCTGATTTTCCGCCAACCCCCGACACGCATCTAACATTTCCCCCAATAACCATTCAGCACACTTGGCGAGTTGCACAGGGCAACGTGTAGGCCAGTTCGCCGCAAGCAGCCACGAGCAATAGCGACAGCAGAATTGATTGGCGAAGCAGGAAGTGCTGCTCAAGGGAGAGTATCATGCAGTAAGTGTCGAGCTAACCACTAACCCGTTCAGATACCTCGAAAAGTGCGTTTCTATACCCCCCATGTTCTTTCTTTGGTTTCTGGCGAGGTACCTGGTTTGGAGGTGTTGTGGCGCGCGCGGCAGGGAGGGGGGAGATGGGTCGGAGCGGGGTCTAGACAGCCCGATGGTCGGGACGCGCACAGGCAGGGTGGAGGGGTGCCTGGGAGCTTTCATCAGATCTACCGTGCAGGGGGGGTGGGAAATATATGTAGGGCGGAATGCGATGCCATTGTGCAGACAGTGCGGAGGGCAAATCGTCGGGCATTGTGTGTGATGAGCAGGCAGAGGCAGTGGCGTGTTTCGTCAGTGCCACGCGTTATGCTCCACCAGCTGCGCGCGTGGCTGAAAATAGCTCGCGTCCAACCCCAGCCTCCGGCCTCCGCCCTAGGGGTGTAAAGGGAAAATTCCGTGGTTATATTACGCTATTTTTGGGACTTTATCATGACGTTACTACTAAAGCAGTAGTAAATAGAAGTAGTTATTCTGTTTTGGGTAATGCAAGTGTAAAAAGACCGCCTGGGTGTCGAGTCCGGGCCACATTCATCCCCTCCCTACTGCTGAAAAAGGTAACCACTAAGCCTTTTTATATTTTCCCGTAAGAGAGAGATCCGTAAATTTCGAGTCATATATCGTCCCGAGGAAAATTAGTAAATTCCCGGGACCTTAACACCCGTACTCCGCCTGGCCAGGCACAGGAACAAGGCAAGGCGCGCGCGCGGCAGGGCACAGGTGCAGCGGCGTCGTCGTCGTCGTCGTCGCAGAGCTTGACTACTTCCCGCATCGCAGCGCGTCGCCTCCCAACCCCAATCACACTTCCACACCCACCTACACTCGCTCCCCGAAGCCTGCGTCACGGGTCACTCTCGTCTCCATTCCGTCCGACACTGCCCACGTCGCACCTCAGGCACGCTCGCCCGCACTTTGACCACCTATTCCGCAACCAGATCCTGCTTAACGCCGTCACACCCCAACGCGCGCCCCAGCTTGCCGCTTTTGCTCCAACTACCTCCGCGTTCTTCAACAACAACACCAACAACCCTCTCTTGCCTCTCTCCCCCTCCCCGCGTTCCGTTACGCTCCTTCAACCTGCCGTCTGTCGCTCCCGCAACTCGGCCTCTTGGCGGCGATCCCGGCCTACACGATTTACCACCGGACTTGGCGATCAGTCTCCACGGAATCGGACGACGCGCTGCGCGGAAAGTGTCCACCTCCCGCCTCCTGTAGAAAAGGATAGTCTGGGTCGACCAGACCTGCCTCGCACACATCATGGTCGAAGAAAAGTGCGTATCCAAGCCCGGCGACGTAGATGAGCTGCTGCGCCCAGCGAATCTCGAAGCTAGGCCCTGCTAACGAGCGACTGCACGCAGATACATTGGCCTGATGCTGGCCATATCCTCGTCGTTAGCAATCGGTGAGTAGAACGACAATTGCTGTGTGGCAAGAGCTAACATTCGAGTCTCAGGCACAAGTTTCGTCCTTACAAAGAAGGTCCGTCGCACCCCCGCGCACCTCCCTGCGAAATCTCGAATTCCCCGCCGCACATTTTCGAATACAGGATTGGGACTGATGGCGAGGCTACACAGGGTCTGAACGACGCGGAAAAACGGCACGGCTATACTGGTGATGGCTTTTCGTACTTGCGAAGCTCGACGTGGTGGGGGGGCATTTCCACGAGTGCGCGCACACTCCCTATTAAGGAGGGGACCCGTGCTGACATTTTGCAGTGGTCCTCGGAGAAATCGCCAACTTCGCTGCATACGCCTTCGCGCCAGCTATTTTGGTCACGCCTCTGGGAGCTCTGAGTGTGTTGATAGGGTGAGTCAAAATGGCGCCAGAGCACCTGAATTACGAAGACTGACTGCGCCTCAAAGTTCGGTGCTGGGGGCTTACTTCCTTGATGAGAAGCTCGGGACTCTAGGAAAGATTGGCTGCGCCATCTGTCTGATTGGCTCCGTTATCATTGTGCTTCATGCACCTCCGGATAAGGAAGTGGTGAATGTGGATGAGATCCTTCATTTTGCACTTCAGCCAGGTAAGTTGTCACCACGCATTTGGTAATCTCCGGGGCCGTCAATCTCTGACAGTATACGTAGGCTTCCTCTTCTATTGCGTGTCTGTCACGGTCTTTTCGATTTTCATGATCTACAAGATTGCGCCAAGATACGGACGCAACAACCCGCTCATCTACCTTTCCATCTGCTCAACCGTTGGGTCACTCTCCGTCATGGCCGTCAAGGCCTTCGGCATTGCGCTGAAGAAGACCTTGGGCGGAGACAACCAATTCACGTATCCCAGTACTTACGTTTTCGCTATCGTGGTCATTGTCTGCGTTTTGACCCAGATGAACTATTTCAACAAGGCCCTGAGCCAGTTCTCTACCAACATGTAAGTCTTCACCAGGGCTGCGAACTGTCGCAAAAGTGCTAACCCATGTCATAGCGTCAACCCGCTGTACTATGTCACTTTCACCACTTTTACTCTCGTCGCTTCCTTTATCCTCTTCCGTGGCTTCAACACCACTTCTGCCGTCAACACCATCTCGCTCCTCTGCGGTTTCCTCGTCATCTTCAGCGGTGTCTACCTCCTCAACCTCTCGCGTTCTGACCCCGATGGGAACGGCTCCTTGGCCAACAAATTCGGCGATGCTGTCCCTACCGATGGCATTGCGACCTTCCAGACGCGGCGGAGCATGCAAGCACGGCGCTCCTCGGTCTCAGTGGGCGATCGTGAGGGACTGATGCGCGACTACGATGATTTGGAGGCGAATACGTTTGGCTTAGGTGACTTGGCGGACGACAGCGACGAGGAAAGCGGCAGCGGCAAGAAGCGCACCAGCTTCGAGGACCCCCGGATAAGCCAGAGTGCGAGGCGCTCCGGCTCGCGTTCTGGCTCGCGACCTAACTCGCGACCTACCTCTCGGCCCAGCAGCACCACACCCTCTGGTAGCAGGACCAGAGGCGTGAAGATGGAGAAGGTGCGCGCTAATAAGAAGAGCATCGATCGGTAATGATTCCCGGCCATTGCCTGTAGGGGCACCATAACAACAGGCGCAGCGCTGGAGGTTCGCCGCCTGCTTGGAACCACGGAGCATCGCAGCGGCTTCAGGTTCAACCGTCTTTTATTTTCTGCCCGAGACGGCTATTTATTCGTTTCTTTATGTTTACGTCCGCGACTGGCCTTCTGCGGGCGTTTTTTCAACACTTGACGATTGGGATGCAAAGAAAGTGCGGGGCCACGGCGTTCTGTCTTGTCGTATTTCTTACTTGCTTGCGTGCAGTATCAACTTTTCGAGTGATTTTTTGCTCCTTTCTTCTTTCTTCCTTTTAAAACTTTTGTTTTCTCGCAACGCGCTGTCTCTTCCCATCTCTGCGGTTTTCCAGCCTGGTCTCTTGTCACGGGGATTCAGACGCGCTGTGCAGGGAAGAGTCGCGAAGAAAGTTTGGTGCGGAACGGCGGGGTACGCTGAGGCGCCGTCTATCTATGTATGACTAGGGGATGGTTTTGGAGCGTGAAATTGGGTTCGGGTCGGATTTCTTCTCTTGTCTATGCACGCTTTGCAGACAGCTCTATGGGCAGCAGAGAGAGGCGGCCTTATGCGCGCGTGTGCGCTGCATGTCTAGATATCAAGACAATAAAAAAAATGCTCATGTTGCCTCGAGTAAGGTTGAATAGGTGCGGGGTGATTGCCTGGATGTTGAAGCTCTCGGAGCTGCATGTCGGCGATGACGTAACAAGTCCCGGGCCGCCCAGTCACACAGTTGCAACCAAACCTGCAATGGCGAACAGACGGGTCATACAATGCCCGGCGGCCGTCGCGGCCTGTTCCACTTGTTTCTGGCAACTGCACCATCATCTGCTCTCTAACTTCACACAATGGCTACTCTCAAAGTGCACAGCGGCAGCAGCTTCCTCACCTGGAAAGCTACGACTCCACGCCTGTATATCACGGCCGAGGATGACGAGTTTGACGAGTACACGATTGGAGCCTGGCAGGATGAAGGATTCGATGTCGTCTATCTCCCCTTCCGAGGTGGCGGCAAGCAGTATGTGCGGAAGCTCCACGGCCTAGGCGAGAGCTTGGGCGTGGGAGGGACGTATGCCATCGTAGGTACTCCGCGCCCATCCGAGTCCGAAGGCGCGAGTCGGCTAGAACTGACAACTCGCTGGCAGCGTTTGGCGATGCGGCAGCGGTCTGTCTCGAGACCTTCATCCGGCAGGACCTGAAACTCGCGGCTCTGGTGGCCTACTACCCCTCGTCGATCCCGGACCCGCAGACAACGTACGCGCCGTCGCTGCGCGTGCTGGTGCATCTCGCGGGCGCGCAGGTCGGCGTCAACCGCAACTCGGAGATCCTGGGCATCCAGGGCAAGAGACGGACGGTGCAGAAGAGGATCACGCCGGGCATTGGTACCGGCGGCACCCAGAAGCTGTCGTACCCTTGCTATACGTACCAGGGCGTGCAGCCGGGCTTCGCGGAGCATGATTTGGATGAGTATGACAAGGTTGCCGATGCCGTGTCGTGGAGCCGCTCGCTCGACACGATCCGCAAAGGCTTCTCTGCCGAACTGGACATTGAGCGCGCGTGGGAAGAGAACGAAGAGCGTGCGTTGCGCCCCCACACGTACCCCGCGCCCCGCTGACCCATGGCCGCGCAGACAAATACCACAAGCCGAACGTCGCGGAGATGCTGCGGACGATGACGGACGTGCCCAAGCCAACAGTGACATACACGCCGACGATGACGGGCGGCAAAGGAAAAGCGGACCTAGCGCGCTTCTACGAGGAGTTCTTCCTGCCCTCGCTAGCGCCGCAGTCCGGCGCGCCCACGAACTTGAAGACGCGCCTGCTCTCGCGCACCATTGGCGTCGACCGCATCGTCGACGAGCTCTTTGTTTCCTTCAAGCACACGCAACCCATGCCGTGGATCCTGCCCGGCGTGCCGCCGACCAACTGCACCGTCGAGACGGTGCTGGTGAGCATTGTGGCTGTGCGTGCCGGGAAGCTGCGCTCCGAGCGCGTGTACTGGGACCAGGCGGCTGTGCTGGTGCAGGTGGGCTTGCTCGATCTGGACGATGTGCCTGAGGCTATGCGCAAGCGCGGGGTCAAGGAGTTGCCGATTTGTGGCGAGGAGAGCGCGCGTAAGGCTGTGGATGAGGAGTGTGAGCCGTGGAACGAACTTCTTGAGGATTGGTAGGGGGATGGAGAGTATGGTTTGTGTATTTGGCGGGGCGTTTGGCATAGCGCTGGGTATACATGTTTGGAAAGGTCGGTAATCATGCAGGTAGGACGTTTTTAATGTATTTCATGGCCAAGCTAGAGCAATTTCAATTTCAATCTCAATTGCATTTTTTTCGTTTCCAATTTCATCTCTATCCGTCGTTGTTTATGTGCCGCAGACTCCATCAAGCGTCCACTCATGCAACTGCAAACTAGACTCGCACGGAGTAAGTGGAGTGCAAAGGAGGACCTGAGTGTGAGCACTTCTCACCCTTCCACCAACTCTCAGTCAATCCATGTTTTTCTACCCCGAAGGCAGATACACACAAGTCCTTTCCATCTCCACGCACGCTCCACACCTTGGCCTTGCCCTGTCACACCGCTTCCTTGCGCGACGACAAGCCGTGCAAACACTGCCGGGCAGGAGCTGGGAAGCTGTGGTGCGGGGGGCGTTGTTGACGTTGTTGTGGTGGTAGTAGGGGCTACGGGCGGGTGCTTCAGTCTCAGTGTCCGAAGAAGAAGAAGTAGCATCGGAGGAGTCTGAGACTGCTGTGCTAGCGGATGGTGAGCTCGAGGGTGAGGCTTTCTCGTATAGGAAGTAGGGTGTAGACGCGCTCTCCTCCAGATCGCAGCTGGGAGGCGTACTCGGCGGGAAGGGCGTGGGCCACGACATCGCAAGCAGGTCCGCGAAGAGTTCCGGGGGCAGGACGGCGCGGTGGTCGAGGGGCATATTGAGCCCATCTGGACGCATACGCACACCTCCACGGCCAAGGCCAAGGCCAACACCACCTCCCTCGTTTCCCTCCCCCTCCGAATCTTCCTTCTTAACAACCCCTAAGCCGTACACATCTACCTCCTCGTCCTCTTCCTCCGCCACGGGCACCACCACCCGCTCCGGAAGCGGCGTACGAACGACGTTCGTCTTGTCGGGACTGCACGCCGCACACAGCCAGCCCTCGGGCACGCTCGCCCGCCCCGGCGCCGCACACCGGCTGTGCACGCGCCCGCTCAGGCATCTCGGCCCTGCGCACTCAGCTAGCACGCGTCGTCCTTGGGGCTCGTTGCAGATGTGGCAGTACTGCACGGGGAGGCGGAGGGGGCGCGTCGACGGCGGAGCTCCTGGCTTCAGTCCGATGGGAGCTGGCTGGGCGGCTGAAGCTGGCTGAGCGCCAAGGGCTGCCTGAGCAGCAGGAGCCCCCAGAGTAGTGGAGAATAATGGTGAGGGCGTAGCCGACCCCGCCTGCTGCTTCTTGTACGCGACGATGTCCTCTTTGCGCAGTGTGGTCTCGTTGCGCGCGGCGCGCGCTGCGCTGCAGTTGGCGGCGAGCACGATGCGTGTGATTTGGGTGCTGCGGCGGGCGAGGGAAGTCGGGGAAGTTGGGGGGACGGTGCCGATGATTGAGGGGAAGATAGGGGAGGGGTCGGGGTGGTAGGTGGTGGGGTTGCGTTTCTTCTTTTTGGTGGTGCTGGTGCTAGTGTTTTGGTCGTTGGTGGTGGTAGAGGAGACGTCGAGGGGCCAGCTGGATACGAGGAATTTGTTGAGGATGGGGTCGTGGGAGAGGGGGAGGGAGTGAGGTGGGAGGAATGGCGACGGGCAGGGGCTGCTGTCGTCGTCGGTGTCGTCGTACTCATCCTCGGTGTCATGGGTGTCGCGGTAGGGTAAGGAGGTGTAGTTGGCGGGTGTCAGTCCGCTTGTATTTTTTGTTACTTCGTTGATCCTGTTCCATCCGCTTGAGGTTTCAGATTGTTGCAATGAGTGATCGGGTGATGACAATCCGCTGGTGTTTAGTAGTAATTCACTGGTGTGGAGTATGGACATAGCGTCCCGTGCCCCATCCGTTTGGTCGGATTGTCCAAAGGCTGAGCCGCCATAGGTAGATGAATTCGATGAGAAGATGGGATCACTGTAGTCGCTTCCTCGAGTGCCAAATGCCTGGTTGATGTGAGTTTGGCGGTCTTCTAACTGGTCAAGCCCGGCCTCGCTGCCGGTCCGCTTGTGCGGCAACATCCTGTCGCTCAAAGGTGAAGTTTCTATCGCAGAGGTGGAATGTCTGGCCAGACGGTGTCCGGTCCTGGTATCAGTAAGAGTATATAAAGCAGCAGAGCCTTGCTGGGAAAGCGAGGTGTCTTTAGTCGATGGTGCCAATTTGGGATTGTTGGCAAGTGTCAAAGACTTCCTGGAGTAAAGGTTTTTGAGACAATCAACGCAGAAAAAAAGGTTGTCAGAAGGGGGGTCGGTGCTTGGTTTAATAACCCGAACATCCGGTGAGCTGTGTGAAGGCCGTTTGAAGACCAGTATTTCGTCATCGTCAACAACAATGGGATCGACTGTTTCTAGATTGTGCCAGCTGTCGAAAGGCTCGAGATTAACATAATCCGATCCCTCTAGTGCAGTGGCTTTGTTAATGGTCAAAGGGCACATCGGGTGACTGCACGCCAGCATTTCGTTAGTTCGTTGTCGTACTACAAAGACGCATCCACCTAGGCACAAATCAGTAGACAACCAAGGCATATCCACGATTGACTTACTCTTAAGCCTGCGCAAAATTTGTCTGATAACGTTGTTGGCACAAAGGTCCAGCTGCCATGTCTGTTGTCCAAGTGTAGCGGCTGCTCCGAGGGCAGCTTGCTCTCTCTCCTTCAGTACCACGCGCCAGTCCTCAAGTTGATGCTCGAAGAGCGAGTGAAGAAGTTGGTTGTCTCTTGCAGCTTGTTGACGTTGTTCCTCCACCAACCATTTTGGCCGCACTTCATACGCGTCGCTAGGAACAAACGTGTCATGCAAAGGCGGAACTTTGCGGGGGTCAGTACGAGAGCCTGACAAGGTGTACACCCGATCCGCATTGCCTGAAGTTTCAATGTGTCTCGAACCGCCTGGGCTGATATCAAACTCGTCGTCCAGCTTGTCTGGTCCCAGAAAGCCGGTATCCGCAGCCGACTTTGAGCTAGAGCTTGCCATCCTGATCGAGCTGGAAGGTGAGACCACAAAGCGTTTTGTTAGTGAGAGAAAATTCAAAGCAGAAAGAAGCGCAGGTGCCGTTTCGATTGAAACGCAGCGCGGATTATGAAGCTTGGAGGATGAATTGGTTGGACGAAAGAGCTCCTTGCGCAAGAGAAACGACAGTAAGCCTCAGGTTGAAAAGCCTTGCGAAGTGTTCGATGTAGAGAGTCTTCGGGTGAAGATGCACGGTGAGTGAAGGCGTCGAGCTTGGGAGGTCCTAAGCTCGAGCTGCGGTATGAAAGATGAAGTGGAAGACTTGTCTGGCAGAATGGCAATTGAACATCGTCGGCTCTGCTGTTCTCAACACCCTCGACCTTGCATTAGTTTCTTCTTTCTATTTTCACCCAAGCCTGGCTTTTCTATAGTGGAGCAAGATGTTGCAGGGCAGGATTCAGCGCTTTACCTTTTCATGGCACTTACCAAAAGTAACCATAAGGCATCTAAGACTCTTCCAACTAGCTATACGTCTGCTCTTTTGTGCCCTTTTTGAATAGCTAGTAGATGGGATATGATATAATTCGTTTTCTGCTGCTATGAAGTAGCCTTAACTTCCCTGTCAGCTTGGCACCTCGTAAAGCAAAGAAGGCGTGCAACCGTTAGCTGGGTGGCAGAACCTTCATGGTGCGAATGAGTAAAACCTCCCACCAAATCCATGTGTTTTTCAATATTGTGGCCTCTACAAATCCAATATGCAATACAGGAAAATGCGACTGGGTTGGCTGTGCACTCGTCCGCTCCAAAGGATGTAGGACTATGTCATTGTTCCGGAAAAGTTGTGCTCGCACAGAAATGTCTGGCTCTACGATGTGCAGCAGGTAAGCAAAAACTATTGGATGTGTTCTACCTAGACTCTTTGCGGTTGATGATTTACAGGACGTGTCGGAGAGATGGGAGAAGGATGCCATGCACAGATTTACTTGGACCAAAATGCAGGCCTGTAGAGGGAAGGTCAATACTTTTCCAGCTAATGGGACCGGGAATAGATAACTGGCGGTCGAGGAGGAGCGTGGTTGTCACCTGGAACTCACACCACGATTTTTTGTTTTCGTCTGTCATCTCCGGCGGCGCCGGTCCGTCGCCACCCGTCAGGAGAAAGGAAGCTAAACGCCTACCTACATATCCGCCAAATAAAACCCCGGTCCCCTTTGTACCTACTTACCAGCGCAGCCTCGCCGTAGAATTTCGTCGTATCTTCTCGGTTTCGAGTTACTTTGCGTCGGACCCTCGACCGCCCCGTCCGCAATCTCCGTCGCCTCCGCAACCCGCAAAGCCAACCCTCAGCCCTACAGGATGCCAGGCAGGACCCTTCCCACGATCACCCAGGCCGAAGTCAAGGCTCACGACAACGCCAAATCGTGCTATGTCACAATCGGTACCAAGGTCTACGATGTCACGGAGTTCGTCGAGGACCACCCCGGTGGAGGCGATCTGATTCTCGAATATGGCGGTAAAGATGTTACGGAGATTCTGGCCGACGAGGCTTCGCACACACATTCGGACTCTGCCTATGAGATCCTCGACGAGCATCTGGTAGGTTTCATGCCTACCGAGCCCGTCCTGGACGCTGCGACCAAGAGCCAGCACCCGGACAATATTGTGCCGCTGCCGCCGAACAAGGCTGGTCTCGCAGAGCTCAACGGCGACGGCCAGCACGTGTTTGCTGCCACTGGCCTGGCTACTGCCGAAGACTTGTCCAAGGAAACCGATTTGGCCACCGATTTCAAGACCCACAAGTTTTTGGATCTCAACCGGCCGCTGCTCCCCCAGGTGTGGTGTGGAGGCTTCTCCAAGGCCTTCTACCTGGAGCAGGTCCACCGCCCTAGGCACTACAAAGGTGGCCAATCTGCACCCTTGTTTGGCAACTTCCTGGAGCCGCTGAGCAAGACGGCTTGGTATGTGGTTCCTATCGTCTGGCTGCCTCCGGTTGCCTACGGTACATTCATTGCGAGCCAGCAAATGTCCTTTTTGACCCTTTCCCTGTACTGGGTTTTGGGTCTCAGCATCTGGACGCTGGTCGAGTATCTCATGCACCGCTTTCTCTTCCACCTCGATGAGTACCTGCCAGATAACCGCGTCGGTATTACCCTGCACTTCTTGCTCCACGGCATCCATCATTACTTGCCAATGGACAAGTACCGCCTCGTTATGCCACCGACGCTCTTCATGGTCCTTGCCTTCCCCTTCTGGAAGCTGGCGCATACCGTCTTCTTCTACGACTGGCACGTCGCTACGGCCGTCTACTGCGGCGGTATCTTTGGATACATTTGCTACGATTTGACGCACTATTTCCTCCACCATCGCAAGTAAGTGACATTTTGCATTTTGCTCTTTCTGTACTACGGTATTAACAGACCGCACAGCCTTCCCGCCTACTACCGCGAGCTTAAGAAGTATCACCTGGAGCACCACTTTGCCGACTACCAAAACGGCTTTGGTGTCACGAGCAAGTTCTGGGACCGTGTCTTCAACACGGAGCTCAACCTTCCCCCGCCCAAGGTGGTCAAGACTTCTTAGTTGCGCGTGTAGATGACTGTACACTACTTGTAATGATGGAAGGAAAGGACGGAGGCGTTGAGAGGCGTGCCTGGTACTGGAAGCAGGGGTTCATGAATACCTATTCTTGCCTAATAATGACACCTAAGTAATTGTTGCGCACTGTTCTCGGGCCCTGTCTCGCGTTTATGGCGTGGCGCGGCGCGTCGCGTCACGTGCACGCGTTAGTTAGGGACTGCGGTTTTCGTGCCCGCCTCGCTTCGAATCTTGACCATTGCCCCATCCCTCACCTTTCACCCACTCCACCCCCAAGCAACCCCCGCCCGCTACTACTTGTTCCCAGCCATCGCCTCGGCGCAGGACCCTTCTTTCCACTTACGCACTTTGCACGAGCTTGCGCCTCTTGCGCAAACGCTAGCTACACTTACAGGGTGCGTTCTAGCCAGCTTGCCTCACACGGGGGCTTCCTTCCGCTAACAACCTGTAGTGACACTCCTCACTCCACTACTTCGCTTGACAGCGTCCCAACTCGCGCCATGTCAGGTCTAGATGTGGAAGCTTTACTTGACTCCACCGCTGCCAATGCCAACGGGGCTGAGGCCAAGGACGACACCCGATCCCCCGCTCCCGACGAGAAGAATGACCGCCGCGACCGCACCAGAGACGGATCTCGCGACCGTAGACGTCGCGATCGCAGCCGCGACCGTGATGGCGATACTGAAATGAAGAGCCCTCGCAGCGACAGAGGCAGCGTCAACGGTAGCGTGAGGAGCAGGCGCCGTAGCAGAAGCCGCGACTCCGACAGACGCCGTGCTCGCCGTCGCCGCGAATCCGTTGACGAAGATGGCTATCGCAGTTCCCGCGGCGACTACTACCGTGGCAGTGGCCGCGCTCGTAGCAGATCCCGTTCCCCGCATGGTGACGATGACAGATACTGGCGTCCGTCCGGCCGCTCCCGCCGCGACGAAGACCGTGATAGAGACCGCGAACGCGAACGCGGATTCGGCGGACGCCGTCGTGAGCGGCGCCGCAGCCCCACCCCCAAACGCTCTGCGACTCCTCCTTTGACTGAAGATGAGCGTGACCGTCGCACAGTGTTTGTCCAACAACTCGCAGCTCGTTTGAGAACCAAGGAGCTTGTGGCTTTCTTTGAGAAGGTTGGCCCTGTCAAGGAGGCACAGATTGTTAAGGACAGAGTCAGCGGCCGCTCGAAGGGGTATGTTGGACACGCAATCCTTTTGTTTGCCTAAGCTTACATATACGCAGTGTGGGTTACGTGGAGTTTAAAAACGAAGAATCGGTTGCTGCTGCCATTCAGCTTACTGGCCAGAAGCTCCTAGGTATCCCGATCATCGCGCAGCTCACCGAAGCTGAGAAGAACCGTCAAGCCCGTTCCGGAGAGGGCAACAGCAACAACGCTACCGGTGTTCCTTTCCACAGACTCTATGTCGGTAACATACACTTCAGTATTACTGAGAGCGATCTGCAGAATGTCTTTGAGCCTTTCGGCGAGTTGGAGTTTGTCCAACTACAGAAGGAAGAAGGTGGTCGTAGCAGAGGTTACGGCTTTGTGCAGTAATGTTCTTCACCCCCTTTTGCCCCGGTTCTGACTAACGTTGTCAGATTCCGTGACCCCACCCAAGCCAAGGAAGCTCTTGAGAAGATGAACGGCTTTGACTTGGCAGGACGTCCCATCCGTGTCGGCTTGGGCAACGATAAGTTCACTCCTGAGTCTACTGCGAACCTCCTTCAGCGATTCCAGGGACAAAACCAACCCAACTTCCAGGGCTCAGCATTCTCCGGTTCCGGTGGTCGCGGCGCTCATGCTGGAGGTTCCGGCGGCAACTTCGACCGTGCGGGAGGCCGCGATAACGACAAGGGCGCTGGGGGTGCCAGTGCGCTTGACGACACCGATGTTGCTGGCGTCAACTTCAACAACTTCAGCCGCGACGCCTTAATGAGGAAGCTTGCTCGTACTGACGACTCTGGTGATACTTCCAAAGACAAGCAGAAGATTGCCGCGCCTGCTGCTCCGGTCCGCCAACTTCCTGTTAACGTTAGCATGGCTAGCCGTTGCGTCGTGCTTAAGAACATGTTCGATCCGGCCGAGTAAGTCTGCCCTTCCCCACGCTTGATACTACATTCGCTGACATACTGTCTTCAGAGAGGAAGGTGAAAGCTGGATGAAAGATCTTGAAGATGATGTCAAGGAAGAGTGCCAAGCCAAGTACGGTACTGTCGTTCACATTGCATTAGATCCGAACACCCAGGGCGACATCTACGTCAAGTTCGAGACCGTTCAGGGCGGCGAGAACGCGATCAAAGGTCTGAATGGTCGCTTCTTCGGAGGCCGTACGATCACCGCTCAGCCCGTGGTTGACGCCGTCTACCGCAGTCTCTTCTCGAAGGCCATGTAAATGGCTGGCTGACTCCATGCGTTGATATAATATTTTGTGCTAAGACGAATTCTTGCGGAAGTTCGGTGTATGTGAACATGTTTGAGGTTACTCCCATTCTCGCCTGCTTGTTTTGTCTATCTCTATCTTGCACTCGGTCGGTTTTCTGCCTTAGCAATGTTGCTCTCTATGACCACACGGCCGTCTGGATTGTCGATAAAAACGAGATGGTCCCGTGTACAATTGGATATACCAGAAGCCTAAGAATTGATCGTGTGGCCTGTAGATTTATAATATATATGATCAATTCTAGCCTAGCTGTACATATAACAGAAGTTCGTGACTGGACAAGAAGGTGTGCTCCTTTGGGCACGCAAGCATGTGATGTGATATGGATTATATGTTTGCTCAAACTAGAGGAGTTTGCATAGGTATGGGTTGCTTTCAAATGACAGTTTTCTGAATGGCGATGACTATATAAAGCACTAGCTAGCTATTTCATGTACGGTAGATTCCGTTCCTCAATCACTGGTCTTAGTTTCGTCTGGGAGCTAGTAGTGAGTGCTTTCCACGATTCTATATAGGCGTGGTTGTAGTGTCGTCGAATTTTCAGACACTGAGGGATAGCTCTCGCTTCTTTGAAGTTGTTTGTATTCATACTTATCCATGTTATTCTCGTTCCTTCGGTGTTGTTCGTACCATACCTACCTTTACCATCTTATTGTTAGTACAAAGCATTTTGATCCATACAAACATTCACCATTTTGTGTTTGTGGACGTATTGTTAAGTCCTGCCTTTCACTCAATCGAAGACGGTCACCTGCCAAGGCTAGATCGGCCACCCTTCACACGCCCAGGAGTGACTGTTAAGGACTCACGCGGAGTATCCCGGTAGAGTGACTACCTATAAGGTTATAAAGGAGCCTCCCCCTCTGATGATGGCTGCCCAAACAACCACCTCTTCCAGCCATCCTCAACATGGCGGACGAAAACACCCTCCTCGTCCAACTCGCTCAGCAGCTTGGAGCAGTCCAAGCTGAAGCGGAACATTTAGCACATGAGCGTGATGATTTGAAAACAGCATTAGACGGCTTGAACGAGAAACTGTCGGCAGTCATAGAGGAGCGCAATATCCTCGCCCAACGCAATGCAGCTAAAGAGGCCAAGATCGAGTGCCTTGAGAAAGAGCTCCACTCCGCTCGCAATGACCTTAACCTTCTGCGGCTGAGCGGCCTCACCGCACCTTGCTCCGAATGGCCCTCGCAACGTGGTCCGACACTTTCCCAAACCGCTCTGTACAACAAGAAGTCCTTCGAGGTCACTAAGACGTTCGACCTCACCGTATGCGCGGACAACAACGGTTCACTGCAAGAGACATGCAAGCCCGCTCGCCATAACGAGGTTCAGGCCTTGACCGCACCGCGCTCCACCGACCGGGCCCTGTCTTCAAAGAACTGGAGAGCTCCTCTTCCTGCTCTAGATGAAGCTGCTGTCGACTATGCTTCTGAACCTGCTGCCCCGCCTACCTCAACCCCCGTTCCTGTTCACGTCGTCGCCGCTAATACCCCGCAACATGGTACCGACGTAGAGAAGGCTGTCAAGAAGATGGAAACATGGTTAGAGAAGACTGAGAAGTGGGCAAGCAGATACGGCTGCACTGTCCACGCTTCCATCAAGGCCAAAGAGGCCAGCGTGAAGCGGCTTGTTGACGCCTCGAGGGATCTGTTACACACGCACAACCTCGAAGAGGTCTTTCTCGACATGCGCCAGCGCAAGTGGTTGGTCGCCTCACTTCTGAACCGTCATCTTCTCTTACCGCTGTTTGATGAAGGCTTTCTGGACTGCTTCAGCAGTGACGCCAGCAGTCGCCTTGTTGAGATCCGACGCCTAAAAGAAGAAGCTACGCCCAAGGACCCGCAGAAACTCGAAGAGCTAGTAACAGAAGAGACGGAAATGTGGCGGGCTGTCTACAAAACGACGGGTTTTAAGCAGTGGAGGAACACGCAGGTGGTAGTGATGGCCAAGGAACTGGGAGACCTGCTCATGCCCATCATTTCTCCGGGCAAGGATCGACAGGACAGCCTGGGAGGGCTCCAGGAACTTGCTCTGGACGCTTTCCGCATCGCGTTCATGATGCGATGTATGCCTCGCTCGTGGTTCTTGAAGTTCGACAACCACTACGACCATTTCCGGCACCAGACGATGAAGATAAGATACCCAGAGAGCGTCAAAGAATCCGAGTACAAGTACTGCAAGGTTGTGTTTGGAATCACGCCTCACCTTGTCTCGAGGATGTACGTTGATGGTGGAATGGTGATGAAAGAGTTTCTGAAGTCTGGAGTCATGGTCCAGGTGGTTAACGCATATTGATTGGTTGGGGTCCGCAGTACGGATGGCATGATTGGGGGCTGCATCGCACAATTGGCATGGGCGGAGTTTGGAGTTTTTGGATAGATTCAAGGCGGTTCTTGGATGACGCCAATTGGAGACAATTGAAGATGCCCTTATGTTGGATTGCCTGGTTGAGTATGTTGATCATCGCTCCGCTGATGTTATGCAGAAGTGCGCACGCATCCAGATCTGTCCGCACAAGACGACCCTGGCCGGTCCTGCAGCTGGCAGGCATGACGATACGGCTATGGCGGCATGCGTGGCCAAGAAATTGAATGGATGAGTTTGCCCGGGCAGGAAGCAGCCCGCGCCCGACTGGTTAGTGCTGATGGCAAGCGAGAAGCAAGGCAGCCATGGCAGCATCGGCTGATATAGCCATCATCTGACAATCCTGGGGCTCCGTGGGCGGGGACGTGGAGTGAGATGGAGGGGACGCGGTGCGGCTTACTCCGCGGCACCGCGGGTTTGTCGTGAGTGTGGGGAAAGCCGAGCGCGCGGAACGGGCAAAAGGCACTTGATTTCCCAGTGGCGGCGCCTCATCCCAATCCCCCTTGATCGTTATCTTTACCTCTACCGTCTTCTATTTTTTCACCGCAATGCATTATGCTGTAATCCATCAGCTGGCATATTGGTCCTCTTAGGCAGTATGCAGCCCGCCGTGTTATTTGACAAAGTATGTGGACATCACCAATCCGCATCTCCAGAGCCAGCATTCGGCCTCTTGCTCCAGCACCAACCATCATCAACCGCCGCCTCTTTTACGAATACTTTGTGACCCATCTCCCCACCTCCTCCGTCCACCCCGATGCGCGATCCATCGCCGGGCCTGGCCCCAGGCTCCTCAGCGAACAATCTCTACCTTATGGGCCCAAGGACACCAACCGGTCGCCGGCGGCAGTGCCCTCGCTGGGCGCGTCGCGCGACATGACCGTCGTACGCATCCCTCTCAAGAGCGCAAAGCATCATTTTGGTGTCTCGATATCTCGAGGCACACGACCATACAACGAAGACGCATACCAAGCTGGCACCATCGAGCTGCCAGCATTCGCAAAGCGACGACCGATATCCCTCACACACACGGGGAAGTCGAGAGAGAACCCCAATGCGGACAGCGCAAAGGGTGATCCTCAGGTCTTCTACTACGGAGTCTTCGACGGACATGGCGGCAACGAATGCAGCGAGTTCTTGCGCGAACGACTGCACCAATACCTGGAGGATAGTGCGAGGAGCTTTGAGCTCAAGAGCAGCCTTCAGAAGGCCAAACCGGGCTTCGGAAACCCAGGAAATACACCTGATAAACAGCCTGGGGCCGTTACGAATCCCAGAAGAGAGCAGGAGAGTCTGAACTCAATTGAAACGCACACACCTTCGGATGTGGAACCTGCTAAGGTCCCAGAATCCAACACAGACGACGCACCAAGTGCACGCAAAGATTCGACACCTCCCCCCGAGGGCGAGGAACCGATACCCCAATCAGAGAATATCCGGAGAGCTGAAGACTTGGAGCGAGGCATTGTCACTGCTTGGAAAGAGCTAGTCGGCGGATACTACAAACGCTTCAAACCCGAGTTCTTTTCTACAGCGGCTGGCGGTCAAGGCCACCCATCCGAAAAGGAAGTTGTGGAACGCCGTCAACTGCAACATTCTGGCATTTCTGATGATGTCACCGAGGGAGTTGGCATTGAGACAGTTCTCACTTATGCATTCCTCAAAGCCGACTTTGATTTTGTGTCGGCACAAGTCAACAAAAAGGAGGAGGATGCGGTGCTGGCAGATCGTGCTCTCAACGAAGCAGACATCTTGGATCGTCCTTCACAGAGGGGCATTGGTGGTCCGAAGCGCTTCAAGGGTGGCAGCACGTGCAGCATCGCGTTGGTCTCGACGCCCACGCCTACGCCGTACTGGAGCCCAGAGTCACACTCGACAGTGGTCACTGCACACGTTGGTGATACTCGGATCCTCCTTTGCGACACGGCAACCGGGCAGGCCGTTCCACTTACCTCAAACCACCATCCGTCCCTGCCGTCCGAAGCCGCGCGTCTCAGGCGATATGCGGCGACGTTTGTGACCGACTCTTTCGGCGAGGAACGCATGTCTGGACTGGCCAACACGCGTTCGTTTGGCGACATGGGCTCGAAGCGGATCGGAGTCTCAGCGGAGCCTGAAGTGCGACGGATCGAGTTGTCGCCGGCCGAGTTCTCGTTCATGGTAATGATCTCGGACGGCATCTCCGGGCCGCTCAGCGACCAGGAGATCGTGGACATAGTCAAGGAGGCGAAGACGCCGGAACAGGGCTCGCGGGACGTGGTCAGCTTTGCGACGGAAATGGCACGAGACGCGGACAACGCGACAGCGCTGGTGGTGCGGCTGGGGGGATGGGAGCGGCGCAGCGAGGGAGGACTTGGCAGCCTGGGCACCAAAGAGCTGCGGGATTGGCGGCGGAAGGAGGCTGAGGACCCTCGCAGCGGACGACGGTGAATGGTAACAGGCTGGTCGTAAATAATAATGTACGTACTGGGGGCCGTGCATGTCAGGTACAAATGCGAAATTAATGGCCGCGTTGCGCTTCGCGATGACGGCGCTCCACTTGGGCGAAAAAAGGCCTGTCGGTAAGACTTCGGCAGCGGGCGATCTGTTTTGGTGGAAGGGCAAGTGCCCCTCTGATGATTTCCTTCTCCAGCGCCTTCCACACACTTGCCCTCTGTTCTTTCTTCATCTCCTCCGTTTGCTGCGGCCCGCTTCTTCTTTGTTCTCCCACACCTCGCTCTCTCTCCGTGCGGAATCTGCCCAGCCCGCCGCTCCGTCTTAGCATTCACGTGTTTTGACAACCAACGTCAAGCGATTTCACTACGCAACCGCTGCCACGGACCTCCAAATCTCCACCCCACCGGCTCAGCGACCACAGTCTTCCTCTCTGCCCTCACCGACTCTTGGAGCTGTAGCTACCCTATCCCTTGACCATGGACGTTAACCAGGTGCTTGAGGGGACCTTGTCTCCAGGTACGTCCGCGCCGCCTCTGCTTCTGGTCCGAGCCCAAGGTCCGCAGATTTGCAAAGCTGACTCTTCTGAACAGACGCCGCTATCCGCACGAATGCCGAGACGCAGCTCACCCAGGCCGCCGAGGCTGACTTCGTAAGTACCTTCTGCTCTCGCCCTCTCTGACGCCAGGCTCCCGCTGCCTCCGGCCACATTTCGCTGACTCTTTGCACCACAGCCTGCCTACCTGACCACTCTGGCCACAGAGCTCGCCAACGAGCAAGCACAACCGCACATCCGGACGGCCGCCGCCCTCGCACTGAAGAACTCATTTTCCGCTCGCGAATACTCTAGGTTACGAGAGGTGCAGGCGAGATGGCTCGCCCAGGACCCCGCTATCAAGTCGCAGGTCAAGGCGTTGGCACTGACCACGCTGGCGTCCAACGATTCCCGTGCAGGAAACGCTGCGGCCCAGTTTATTGCTTCTATTGCGGCGATTGAGATTCCTCAGAACCAGTGGCCAGAGCTTATGGGCGTTTTGGTGGAGAATGTGGGCAAGGGCGCGGACCACCAGAAGCAGGCTTCGCTGACCACGATCGGTTTCATTTGCGACACCGAGGACCACGAGCTGAGGGAAAGCCTTGCCACCCACTCCAACGCAATCCTGACGGCCGTCGTACAAGGTGCGCGTAAGGAGGAGACTAACAGCGACGTGCGGAACGCTGCCATTTCGGCACTCAGTGACTCGCTCGAATTCGTTCGGACCAACTTTGAGAATGAGGGTGAGAGGAATTACATCATGCAGGTCATTTGCGAGGCTACGCAGGCCGAGGACACTCGCATCCAGCAGGGCGCATATGGCTGCTTGAACAGGATCATGGGTCTGTACTACGACAAGATGAGCTTCTACATGGAGAAGGCACTCTTCGGCCTTACCATTCAGGGCATGAAGAACGACGAGGAGGATGTTTCCAAGCTCGCCGTCGAATTCTGGTGCACGGTCTGCGAGGAGGAAATTTCAATCGAGGACGACAACACTCAGGTATATAACCTCAACTCACTACGCTACGGAGGGTGGCGCTTGGTCGGAATCGAACAATTTCAACGGCTAATCAAACATATACAGGCCAACGCAGAGGGCTCTACCGAGCTCCGCGAGTACTTCAACTTTGCTCGCGTTGCTACTCCGGAAGTCGTTCCCGTTCTGCTCGAGCTGCTCGCAAAGCAAGACGAAGACGCTGCCGACGATGAGTACAACATCTCCCGTGCCGCTTACCAGTGCTTGCAGCTCTGGGCCCAGACTGTTGGCAGCGCTGTCGTGCCTGCCGTTCTGCAGTTTGTCGAGAAGAATCTGCGTTCTGAGGACTGGCACTTGCGCGATGCCGCCGTTTCCGCCTTCGGTGCTATCATGGAGGGTCCTGAGGAGAAGATGCTTGACCCGCTCGTCAAGCAAGCCCTCCCTGTTCTTATTGGCATGATGGAGGACCCCGTCATTCAGGTCCGCGACTCTGCTGCTTACGCTCTTGGTCGCATCTGCGAGACTTGCGCCGATTCCGTCGACCCCTCCACTCACCTGCAGCCTCTTATCTCCTCCCTCTTCACCGGCCTTGCCAGTCACCCCAAGATGGCTTCCTCCTGCTGCTGGGCTCTTATGAACCTTGCTGACCGCTTCGCTGGCGCTCCTGGCTGCCAGTCTAACCCTCTCTCCCCTCACTTCCAGGCCAGTGTTACCCACCTTCTGCAGGTCACTGAGCGGGCGGATGCAGACAACCAGCTCCGCACTGCTGCTTACGAAGTCCTCAACTCCTTCACCATGAACTCTGCCAACGACAGCCTTGAAATGATTGGTCACCTCTCCCTCGTCATTCTCGAGCGCCTGGAGAAGACCCTCCCTCTCCAGCAGCAGGTTGTCAGTGTTGAGGATAAGATGACGCTTGAGGAAATGCAGACCAGCCTGGTCAGCGTCGTTATGGTAAGTTGTGAACATTTATCAGACTGAATGTAATTATAACTGACATGTTATCAAAGGCAATCATTCAGAGACTTGAGGCGGAGATCAAGCCTCAGGCCGACCGCATCATGCAAGTCTTCCTGCAGCTGCTTGCTAGCGCCGGTCCCAAGTCGAACGTTCCCGATGCCGTCCTTGCTGCTATCGGTTCTCTGGCCAACGCGCTTGAGGAGGACTTCTTCAAGTATATGGAGGCTTTCTCTCCCTACCTGTACAACGCTCTTGGCAACCAGGATGAGCCTGCTCTCTGCGCCATGGCCATTGGCTTGGTCAGTGACATCACCCGCTCGCTGGGTGAGAAGGTCCAGCCTTTCTGCGACACCTTCATGAACTACCTTCTGAACAACCTCCGGAGCTCCACTCTTGGCAACCAGTTCAAGCCCGCCATCCTTCAATGCTTCGGTGACATTGCGCAGTCCATCGGCGGTCACTTTGAGACTTACCTGTCGGTCGTTGCTCAGGTGTTGGTCCAGGCTTCCCAGATCAACTTCAACCAGGACACTTCCTTTGAGATGCTGGACTACATTGTCTCGCTTCGCGAGGGCATTATGGATGCTTGGGACGGTGCTATTATTGCTATGAGGGATGGCGGCAACCAGCAGGCGCTCCTTCCCTACGTGGAACCCATCTTTGCATTGCTTCACACCATCCACACCGATGCCAACCGCACCGAAGCACTCATGAGGTCCTCGATGGGTGTCATTGGTGACATTGCCGACACCTTCTCCAACGGCGAATTTGCCGAGCTCTTCCGCGCGGAGTGGGTGATGCTTATGGCCAAGGAGACCAGGGCCAACCGTGACTACTCTCCTCGCACCATCGACACCGCTCGTTGGGCCCGCGAGCAGATCAAGCGCCAGACGGGTATGTGAGATTTTTTTCGGTTTAATACTTTCAGCACGATTGCCATTTATTCGCCATCTACATCCAGACTGACATTTATCTCGACTCAGGTGGCGCCTCTGGCCAGATGGCTTGAAGGACCTGACCCTCACAAGCCTGCCCTAAAGCTTTGCTTGGCGCCGCGTCTTCTATAAGTGCGGTACCTTGCTATGGCTGTTTGGCATCTAATGGAACACCTTGACGATCGTCCGTCGAACGTCATGGTTCCTGCCCATTCGAGTATCCGAGGTTTTTCCTTTGCGAATGACCCCTATAAAGAGTTCGAATTACAGTCACGCCAAGCCAGGGGCAGCTTCACCGCCAGCGTGGCCGCATCGACAATCCCCATTCCCCGCAACAAGACCACTCCGCCGCCTCAGTCGTCCGGTCCACGCCCAGTTGCGCGAGGTCCAGCGGCCACGAGACGGCGTAAGCGTCAAGACACCCCCCATCAGCAATACCCGTCGCACCCTCAATCACCCCTATACACAGCATTAGATCACCCGAGATCCTTCGCTGCATGTTACAACGCGCCATCACGACCCACAACACCTTACACCCGCACGCCGTCACCCGAAAGAAAGTCATGTATGCCCCGAAATCATGTAACGGAGTGAAACCTGGCTCCAAAAGGTAGAGAGTTAGGATCACGTCCGATTCTCCCCGGTTCTTCATTTTTCGAGACCCTTCAAAATTTAAAGATTCCCACCGTTATCTGTTCGCCTTTCTGCTCACTGTACCTTTTCCGTAGCCCTTTTCTCTGCCCCGGCCTATCCCCTTTTTTTGTAGCTTGCTTCCTTGCCGGCAAACGACAGAGTTTATGGGATTTTGACCCGCTTGCGCGTCGGTGCCTCAGCTTTCTCGTCTAGAGCCTAACTTTTAGACGGGAATTGTTGCAGAATGGACTGGGTGCCGGATGGTGAAAGCTAATGGTTTAATTTTTCCCCTCTTGGTCGGCCGGAGGGAGCGGATTAGATTATGGAATCAAGTACATACTTAGCACGTGTTTGGATATGTTGCGATGATGCTGGGTGATGCGTTTTATGTGCTGTTTTGGGATGCGTAGGTGAGATGGCGGAACAACACATGCGGGGAGATGTGTGGAAGTGTTTTGCTGGGAATAAGGTACTCTGTTGAAGACGTGGATATGATATGACAAAGAAATGAAGTGGCTACCCGTATGTATTGACGATCTAGCAAGCTAAAATACTACACAGCACTCCATCATGCCTTCTGCCCACCCTCACCCCTTCCCTCAGCCTCCCAAGCCTCATCCCCAACCAAATCGCCCTCAACCTCCCCCACCCAACCCACCCACCCCCCCCCCCCCCCATCCACCCAAACCGCCACCTCCTCAACACAACGTACCAAAGCCTCGACGTCGTCCTTACTCACGCCCAAGCGCCTCAGGCCACGCACATGCCACAGGGCGGGGGCCTTGAGGTCCTGGCCCATGATGGCGCAGAGCACGACGAGCGAGGTTTCGACCCGACTTAGCACGGCGTCGTCGCTGAGGAAGAGCCCGTAGATGACGGCTTCTTCCAGCCACGTGATGTCTGCGGCTGCGGCGCCGAGGGTGGACAGGATGGGGCCCAGTTGCGCGCGGTACAGGTTTTGCAGGTGCGTGGCGCCGCGGGCGGGGATCGGGGCGTGGGGGGCGAGGTCGAGTGGGAGGGGTGTGGGGGGTTGGGGTTGGGTGGAGGGGTTTTGGGCCTGGCTGGGGTTGCTGGCTGAGGGTGAGGATGAGGGTGGGGGCCCGCCGTACCGTGCCGATAGCTGCGCATGCGCGGCCGGGAAGGCGTGTCCGCTGGCTGTCTCTGCTACGGCGAGGGAGGCGGCCGCGCCGATCACGAGCGGGATCCCCGTTAGCGTCCAGGCTTTCAGCAGCAGGTCGCGGAGGTGGAGCGATAGCGTCGTGGGCTCTATGGCGAGCGAGGTGAGGCCGCTTGTTGTCGTCGTGCTTGAGCTGCTGTCCGTGCCTGATGTGCCCTGCTGCTGCCCGGCAAAGGCGCTGAATACGCCGCCCACAAGCGCGGGCTGCCGTAGCGCTAGCAGCGTCGCGGCGGGGACGAGGTAGTGCGCGCTGCGGGGGAGGGAGCTGGGGAGGCGCGACTGCAGTTTGGCGAGGAGGGCGGGGAGGGCTTCGGGCGTGGGGCCTGGATGGGCTTGGCTGCTGTTGTTTGTTGTGGACATGGCGCGTTTGTTTTGGTGGTGGTGGTTGTGGTGGTTGAGGTTGGGGTTGAGGGCGTTGGTGAATATGCCGCGCTGGTGCCGCTGCTGGAAGTAGATGTGAAGGCTCCGCCGCAGAACGCAGGAAGAGGAGGCGAGGAAAGAGATACCACTGCGTGGGAGGCGGAGGCGCGTGATGCTGATGGCAGAAGAAGCAGAAGCAGAAGTAGTTGCTGCGGCGGCCGCAAGCGGAGCGCGTCGCATTGGTCGAATGGCCGGTATGCGGGCGGGGGCGCAGAGACTGAGTTCTGATGCTAAATCTCTACGTGGTAGGAGTAATCCCATGAAGCGAAGTCGTCAAACGATACCGCCGCTCATTCCCGCATCCGGAATGGCGGGGCACCGGGGTATGGATGTAAGGTGGAGGCAGCTCCGTCATCCACCCCGGTTGGGTTATCTAGACGACTTTACGCTATCACCTATTGTATATTCTTTTCTCTTGAAGCTGAATACAGGTCCGCGGACGAGCTGGAGGACCTCAGCCGAGACCCCGCCCCGTGCGAGCGCCCCGCGCCCCGAGCCGCAGACCGGACGCGGGGGACGGACGTTAAACGGGCGAGCTCGGCCGCGAGATGTAGTTAGTAATCGCTAAGCAGTTAGCAAGAGAGCGAGGTACGAGGGACAGATTGATAAATTGGGACCAGATCAGATTGGGTCCGATCCTACATAGTTCGTACCTAGTTCATAGTCCACAGAGCAGCAGCCATTGCATCCACATCTACGACCACGACCACGACCACCCGGCCATGCACTCCGAAAAGCTACCTAGGTACCCTAGGGGCTAAGGCAGGTAGGTAGGCACTGCGCCCACTGCATCCACTGCACGCACAGCGCACCACCACGTCCACCCACGTCCACCCGTCCAGACAAGTAAACGCGCGCTTCAAAGGAAGAATCGAAGAAGATGGGCAAGGGGAAGAAGAAGAAAGAGGAAGAAAGAGGAAGAAAAAGACTGATTCGCGTCTCGCAACCAGAAAGGAAAAGAAAAGAACAGAAAAGAAAAGGAAAGAGAGGAAGCAGACAACGTCCCTTCCTTCCTTCCACGACAATAAAACAAGAACCCCCACCAACCAGCCAATCTCTCGTTTTCCTAAAAAATAAAATAAAAAAAAATGATGATGATGATGACAATGGTGCCTGGCAAACTGGTGTACCTAGCGTATACGTATCCATCCCCCAACCGAATCCATCCCATCCATCCCATCCCATCCCATCCCATCCATCCTAAAACCCACATACCCACTCACCAACCCACCCATGAACCAGCCCATCACGAAACGCCCCTCTCCGCACACAAATCGCCCTCACATCATCAGGGCAACATCCAACAAGAGTTCCCAAAAAATGGCAGGATCCCCGCTCCGCTTTTACCCATTTTGGCAGAAAACGTCTCTTGTGTATCAACGCAACACACGCAAGCGCGCGCACGCTTCGACTTGCTTTCGCTTTCGCTTCTTCGCTTCTTTCGCTTTCGCCACGGCATTTCGGAATTCGTACATACAAAGCAACAACGACCCCGGCTCCCCCGCTAGAACGCACATGAAAAAATAAAATAAAAAGGAGGAAAATCGACTAACAAGGAAAATAACACACCCCACAACAAAACACAGAGAGACACACACGAAAGAAAAAAGAGAGAAAACAAAATGGCTTCAAACTAAGCCAACCTTTTTTTGGTTTTGTGTGTCGGTTTTGCCGTGTCAAGGGCGCGGCACGTGTGGGCACGCTCTCCCCTCTCTCACGCCACCAGCGACTGCAGGTCTGACGCGTGCTGGTGCGACTCAGCTGGGTGTCGCTGCTCGAGCGCCGTAGGCTGTGGTGCCCCCTCGGGCTCCTGGTGGTGGTGGTGATGATGATGGTGGTGGTGCGCGTGGCTGCTGTGATCGTGGCTATGGGGGCGGTGCTGCATTTGCTCCGCCTCTCCTCGCGATCGCTCCGCCATAGTCACGTCGGCTCCCACGCCAGCGTGTGATCGGGCTTCTGCTCTCGAAAGCTCTGCGTGCGCCGCTGCTGGCGTCGTGTGCCCGGTATGCGTGTCTGCGCCTCCCATCCTAGCCTCGGGAGCGTGTCCTCCCGTGGACCCTACCGAGGCGGACGGGGAAGCGGAAGACGGGCTTTGCAGGTTTTGCCTCATGATGGCGCTGGGGTAGCCCCCCATCTCGACGTCAGAGTGATTTCCTTCTGACTCCATAGGTGGCTGCGCCATGCGAAGCTCTGGTTCGCGGACCTCTTTCCAAGAGCATTTGGCGTGCTTCTTTGTGCAGCCCATGCAGGCGGTCAGGTTCTTGAGGCAGTCCATGTGTAGCCGCCTGCATCTATCACATGGCGGGAGGATTCTTTCGCCTTTTTGCAGCATCTCCATCCGAGCCACCATTTCGGCCTTGAACGGACCACCATCATCTTTCTCGGTGGATGGGGCGCTCGAGTTGTTGGGCCGTGCACCATGCGTCGATGACACAAGGTTCGACGGGGTGCTTGGTATCGGAATGGGCGAGGTGTTGGATAGAAGAAGCTGCGCGTATTCTTGGTCGGTGTAGGGTAGGCCGTTTGATCCAACGACAGTACTCGGAGTCCTTGAAGTCTTGGGGGCAGCCGAGCCTGTGGTCTGCACGGGGACGTTTTGCTGACTCGCGCTGGAGTTTCGCCTAGCCTGGTCGCCATTGGACACTTGCTGTTGCGCTGCGCGACGATCATTGATGGTGGAGAATTTGCTGAGCAGCTCGGAGCGCGTCGCGGGAGACGCGCCGCTTCTGCTGTGGTCTCCGTTCTCCGCCGCGGGTCGCGAGTTGACCGCTACAAACCCTCCGCTCGGCGACTTTGGGAGCGTGTTCAACGCGTTTGGCCCAAGACCGTTCATCAATGCGACATTGGAGGGGCTGGATGCGCGCACTGCGGCAGGAGTGTTCGTCGCGCGGCGATCGAGAATGGCCTGTTTGCGGCCCTTGAGGCGGTGGTTGAGCTGGCGAGTGCGCGCGGCGACTGGAGCTTGGTTTAGCAGTTACTTCTCAACAGCAGTCAACCATGCGCAAAGACAGACCTTGGTCAGCCAGCTGACATATCTGGCCCAGGTTTTTCTCCAGGATTTCCAGAGTTCCCAGCTCCTTCTCCTCGTCCTCTACAATGGGCTGAGGCGGAATCATCTTCTGCGGGATGCCGCTGCTAATCAAGACAAAATCTTCCTCGCTGATTTGCACCCGACATTGCTTTGTGTAAAACTGACAAACTCTCAGACCCTCGCTCATCTGGCCGAGGGTAAACTGCTCGGGTTTGTTGCGCGCAAACTCGACAACGTCGAGCCAGGTGACAGTGGTGCCCTCCTTGCCGTGCGACTTGAGGACCTTTGGCGGGCCGTCGAAGAGGCGCTCAAAGCGCTTGATCAGAATGGGGCCAAGTGGGCGCGCGCCAAGGTTGCAGGCCATACTTTCGTGGCGGTCGAGCACACCTTGGTACTCGCCAAGCAAGGAGAGAATCGAAGGAAGGGTATCATCGTTGGAAATCAGCGGAAGATCATCGTGGTATTGGCGCGCGAGGTAGTTGATCTGCAGGTGGTTGTGGGTTTTGGCGGTCTTGGGCGGAGGCGCCGGAGGAGCATGGGCGGCGTCATGCGAAGGGCTCCGCTTGCGCTTGAGCTGCTCGGTCATGGTGGTAGTGGTAGTGGTGGTGGAGGTGGATGCAGACTCGTGATGAGCACCAGGCTCCATTGCGACGCAGCGTGGGGGGTGCGGCGGCGTTGAGCGCTCGCGCAAGAGGGAGGAGTGGGAAGCAAGGCCAGCGGAGGGCGAGAGGCCGGAACGCGACTTCGGCAGAAGAGGGGGCGCTCCGGAGCGGTGGAAGCACGGCGCCACTCACTCTTCGACGGGCGGAGATGGCGCACCGCGCGGGACAGTGCAGCAACGACGGGCGGAGATGGACGAGCGCGGAGGAACGACAAAGGTTCAGTCAAAGATCGTGGGCGCGGACTGTGGAGGTGGGAGGGGAGATGCGTGGCAGGTTGGGTGGGATTTGACGGCGGGCGGAGTGGAGGAGTCGGAGGGTGGAGGCCGGGAAAACGGCACAGGCTGGCAGCCGGGGGGGGGGGGGGGGGGGGGGGGGGCGCGGAGCCCGATGGAACAGACCAGCCCAGCCAGCCAGCGGGCGCGTCCAGTGTACAGTGGGCGCCGCCGCCGCCGCCGTGGCGCGCCCGTCATTGAGGCGCAGACTGTGGCTTACCGGCAATACCCCGGCTCAACCTAGCTGCTGGCTGATGCGGGAAGACCTGACCAACCGCGTCACTGGGCCCATACTCGCAAACATCCGACCATATTCTAACCTCCCCTCCCTCCCCCCTCGCATCACCAATAATGTCGGAGCGCGGACACTTCCGGGGCGGACGTGGCGGTGGCCGGGGCGGCGGTGACCGCGGTGGACGCGGCGGCGGGCGCGGCGGAGCCCACGGCCAAGGCCACGAGCGCCCCAAGAAGGAAAACATCCTTGACCTGGGCAAGCTCATGGACAAGGAGATCACCGTCAAGTTCAATGGCGGCAGGGAAGGTCGGTTTGCCTACTGGCAATTGCGCCCCCACCGACGCAGAGCATACGCTGACTTTCGGCGCCAGTGACCGGAACACTCAAGGGCTACGACCAGCTCATGAACCTAGTGCTGGACGATGTCAAGGAGATCATGCGCGGTGCGTTCCTCTCACAGTAATGGCGCATTGCTCCAGCGAGGCTAATACAGCTCTACAGACGAAGAAGGCAACCAGTCCACCCGCTCCCTCGGCCTGATTGTCGCGCGCGGCACTCTGCTCGTCCTGATCTCTCCCCTCGACGGCAGCGAGGAGATTGCCAACCCGTTCGCGCCGCCCGAGGACGAGTGAACGTATTGTGCAGGAACAACGCGACGACAAACTTGACGACGACCATCTGGACCGCATGGTCTGGCCCAGCTCGAGAAGAGCAGCATGGTACGATTCTTGACGGTCCAGAGAAGCTAGGACAGACATACTGTAACGGAGAAGAAGAAAACGGACAAAGGATCCGGGTCTGGTAAGCAGTGGAAGGCGTAGAGCTAACTACGCGCTCGAGGTTTGTCACATAGGCTCAGCTACCCATATACCAAAAAAGCAGCCTTGAACAAGGCTCTCGTACCAACCATTGCATTGTTGAAAATGACCTGTGAATGCAGAAACCCGGGGTAGGGATATCCAGAACAAGTTTTAGAAGCTCCCCACCGAACATCTAGACCCTTGATTTTCGGCAATCAATTTAAAAAATAAAAAAGCCCTTTATTAATCATCCCACCACCAAACCCATGCAAATTGCGCCATTTAGGCCCGCCCCAGTCCAGAACATCGAGCGCGGCGACACGAGCAAACGCAGAAGTGCCTAGGTGAAATTGGCGGACCGTCTCAAACAGAAACAGGTGGAGAACCAAAGAGCAAGGATCGGCTTCACTGGAGCAAACAAAGCACCCGCTAGGCACATGGGTGATTACTTTTTCGCCCGCTGTTATCGTCAAACAAGGCAATACTTCTCCGCTGGCCCACGGCTTCCCGGCAAAAGAGCCAAGAGCAGCTTGACGCGGGAGTGCGGCACACCCCGCGCCCCTGGTTAGTTCCCCCCACCTAGGTACCTACGGTACGTACGGCTCGGCACGGGCGCGCTGGTGCGGCTCTTGCGCCTGCGCCGGTTTATGCGCTGGTGTTTGTGTGCCTACCTGCCTGTCCTGTCGAGAGACAAGACAAAATAAAATAAAAATCATGCTGAATAGCACAATTCTCGCCCCAACAGAAACGGCCAAGCTGCGCTTTTGATGCCCTGTAAGCAAGCCCTGAACGCGTCGTCGAGATCTGGCGGTGTTGCTACTGTAGGCTGAAAACTTAGGGCGTCAGGTGCTCGATGCGCTGGGTTGATGACTTAGCCCCAGGACCAGACTTTGGAGTGAGTGGCGGACGCGGCGTGTGGAATTCGCGCGGCTGTGCTGGTGCTGAGTGTGAGTACTCGTGAGTGTATACGGCTGCAGGCTACATCGGCACGAAACGTCAGTCGTGGTGCTGTGTGGTCTCACGCTCACGCAATACGATACGGGACTGCTTGCGGAATCTACAGGCATTGGATTAAATCTGTGGGTAAAGTTAAAAACATTAAAATTCAGATGGACAGCCTTGTACAGGACCAGCACAACACCCTCACCTACACGCACATACATTGCACATACATCGCACC